>NW_005871416.1:259918-397594 GCF_000147115.1 Myotis lucifugus
TGATACGTGCATAATGCTGTCCAGGCCCATCCATGCTGTTGCAAAGGTCAGATGTCCTTCCTTTTTAGCGCCGAGTAGTATTCCACTATTCAGCGGTTCTCAACCTGCGGGTCGCGACCTCTTTGGCGGTCAAACGACCCTTTCACAGGGGTTGCCTAAGACCATCCTGCATATCAGATATTTACATTACGATTCATAACAGTAGCAACATTGCAGTTATGAAGTAGCAACGAAAATAATTGTATGGTTGGGTCACAACATGAGGACCTGTATTTAAAGGGCCAGGAGGCTGAGAACCACTGCTCTATGTAAGTGTACCATAGTATTGTTATCCATTCCTCAAGGGAAGCAAGGGTAAAAATAAAAAAAATGGGACAATATCAAACTAAAAAGTTTTTGCAGAGCAAAGGAAACCATCAACAAATGAAAAGATAACCCACTGAATGGGAGAACATATTTGCCAATGATACATCTGATAAGGGGCTAATATCTAAAATATATAAAGAACTTATACAACTTAACACCAAGAAAGCAAACAATCCAATAGAATATGGGCATAGGACCTGAATAGAGACTTATCCAAAGAGGACATACAGATGCCAATAGACATATGAAATGATGTTCAATGTCATTAATCATCAGAAAAATGCTAATTAAAACCACAACGAGATACCACCTCACACCTGTTTTTGCTGTTTCTTGTTAGAATTGTACATTAAAGTGTGGACAATTGGGTCAATGAATTTAATAGTATTTTTATACAAATGTAAGCAATCAAACTAATCTTATTCCTTCCAATATATATGGGAGATTCTTTAAGGAATGGTTATCTATTTTCTTCCTTCTCTTTTTGTTAATGTGGTTAGCACATACTGTTAATGTTGGCTCTCTGTGAAATAACAATCTAATTTTGTCTTGTTGTTGTTAAACATTATTAGTGTTGTATAGAAATAATGCATTGGGTAGCTAGAGAGAATTCTTTCTCCCTACTAGCATAGCCCACAAAATAATCAAATATATTTAACAGAATGTTCCTGAAATAGAATTCAATGACAGTTAATTCTTCTTCTTTTAAAAATAATTGGATACCAAAGGATGAAGAGTGTAGTTTTATAATTTCACTTAGACCTACTTGTTGTTAAATTTTCTCTGCTTCATCAGAACATAATTGTTCTGCAAATTTAGCAAAGTTGTTATTTAAGACGGTCATCTTAAATAACAAGGTAGATGAATGTCTTAAATAACAAGGTGGAAAAGATTTTTTTTAAAAAAAGGGCATCTTGTCTTAAAAACTAATTTTCAGTAAGAAAAATGGTTATTTTTTGAGCCTTAGTTACATGATACAAAGGAGTCGCAAGTCTTTTTTACTTGGAACTTAAGCGTAAGATATTACCAATATTTAAAATAGACTAAAATTGATTCAGGGTTTTCCTTGGTGAGGATCTAACAGGGAGAACACTGTGGGCATTAACGTGGGCCACATCGCTGTGGCCTAGGAGGACTTGATGCCCCCTCTTGCTGACCTGGAGCTCTATCTTCAAAGAGTTCACTGTGTGATTCTTCTGTCGGAGAGACTCATTAGCTGCTTACACCTTCATAAACAGAGGACTGAGGGACTCTTGGTGTTGCTCACAGGCCAAGGGGTTGGGAAAAGCTTGTTGGATTCCTTTGTGAGCCAGAGGCAGGATGAGGGTTCTTTGGGTTGGGATGCTTTTGGTAACTAGAGGTGGTAACTAGATGCTTTTAGTAACTCAGAGTATTACTTTGAACAGTTGAATATCTGCTATCTTTGATACTCAGACAGTTGCCCAGTCAAATTTATCACTTCAAGTTCACAGAGCCTTTAGACTGGTGATCTAACAGAGACTTGCTTTACAGGGCATTCGGTTTAATAGAGGTCATTGACTTGAATGCGAAGGTACATTTTAGAGCATGAAAAGTGCGACATGGCCTTTTCAAACATCTGTTTCATAAACAGGAGTCAGAGCGTTATTAGACCTCGTGTCATCTTTCTATTGTTGATGCCTCTCACCTGCCTGTAACTCTCCTTGTCTGTTCCTGTCCAACCCTTTAGCAAAGGAGAGAGCAGTCCTCCTTCAAAACCCAGAAAACCTGTCCTGGTATGTCACATGACAGTGTCAATGTCCTCAAGGGCGTCCCATGACATTAACTAATTAATTAATTAATTAATTTTAAAAGTTTTCATTTCTTTTGGGTAGATACCTGGGAGTGGAAATACTGATGGTATGATAATTCTATGTTTAACTTAATTTATTTTTTTTTTTAAAAAAAATTTATTGATTTTAGAGAGGGAGGAAGAGGGAGAGAGAGTCATGGATCGGCTGCCTCCTGCATGCCCCACACTGGGATGGAGCCCACAACCTGGGTATTGAGCCCACAACCTGGGCATGTGCCCTTGACCGGAATGGAACCCAGAACCCTTCAGTCCATAGGCTGATGCTCTATCCACTGAGCCAAACCAGCCAGGGGAAGAGCTGCCCATTACATCTAGAATAACATTCAAACTCCTCACCCTGGTTCTGCAATGTATGGTCCACAGCACACTAACTCGTGAGCGTTACTGCATAGCGTTCACCCGCTCGGTCTCGGGGCTCCAGCCACACCCCCTCCCTCGCCCTCTCGCCTGCTGCCTCTCCCACCCCGGGGTCTGCACACAGTGGCCTCACTATGTGATTCTCCTCAGTGTTCACACGCCTGGGCTCGTCCCGTCCCTACGTCTCAGTCTGTCATCTTCTTAGGGGGCCGTGGGACAGGGCTGCGTGGGATCGCGTGTCTCCGCTGTGGCCGAGGAGAGCTGTAGGGTCAGGGTCCCTGAGGGGTTCTCCTGCTTCTTTTACCTGCACCTTCTACTTTCAAACCTCACCTGAAACACTGAAGAGAAAAGCCGTTCAAATCCACAAAACAGGATGCGCCGTACCTCACCGCCTGCACACTTGGGAAGAGATCTGGGAGAATCACACAGTTCTTTCATCCCTGATTAAGTTAAGCAATTTGCTTAATAGAAACAATTCATTTCCTTTAAAAATGATTAGCTCTCTGCTAGGTAATTCTTGTGTATTAGATAGAATTCCTGTTTGCAGAGTAGCCGTGGATACGAAAATGATGCAGTGAACAATAATAGAATAAAATATAATAATACAGTGATTTTTATGCCGCTTATCGTGTATGGGCATTCCTTTGTTAATTGGTTTTGGTATTTAAATAATTGTATTTATTAGGTAGCAGGTATCCACGTTCATATGCACACACACACGCGGAGGCAATAACGGTTTGTGAAATTAAACAATAGGTTTTTTCTTAAGAGTTGAAGCTCAATTTCTTCTGCTTGAGGGGAGAAATTAAATGTCCTAACAAATGAGTTCATTAATTTGGTGCTGTTTAATTTATTTTTTAATGAGAAATAAATACTATAAAATTAGTCTAGGAAGCAAGCATAGAAATCAAATGCGGAAAAGGTAACAAAAGAACTCAAAGGTCAGAGACTGCGCGTCTCCCTTTGAAGAGAAGGTGGAGGCGGACAAGCAGCCAGTGACGCCCCTCGCCCCGCCCTCCCACACCAGCACCTCGGTCCCAGGAAGCTCCCTCCCGAGGAGAGAGAGAAACAGGTTTTGGCCAGGAGAGAGCCTGCCTGCACTGGGAGCCTTTCCTTCCTTTAATCCGTGACAAACTCCTTCCTCAAGATTCCCTGTCATACCACCTCCTGGGTCAGCCCCGGGCCCAGAAGGAGAAGGGGCTGCCATTTGCAGCATCGTTGCCTCTAATGTGTGTAGCTGATGCCAGGATCCAGGGGCACTGCCCTGGAGAGACTCCTAAGGACGGCGCAGGCCTGTCTTCTGCCAAGACCATCGTTCTTATAAAATTGGCCTGAAGAAGGGCAGCCCACGACGTTCTAGATAAAGTAATAGTTACAGTCAGAGCATATAGAAAGGGACAGCAGTATTGCTGAATGCACACAGAAAGGAGAAATAATTTAATTAGTGACAGCAAAAGGAATCACGTTTGGAATTTTAATGAGCACCTTGATTGAGCAGTTTAGGCCTTTGGCCAGACTAGGTGAAGGCAAAACTTGAGGAGCGTTTTTATTTTTTATTATTTATTTTAAAAAATATATATTTTATTGATTTTTTTTTTTTTTTACAGAGAGGAAGAGAGAGGGATAGAGAGTTAGAAACATCAATGAGAGGGAAACATCGATCACCTGCCTCCTGCATGCCCCCTACTAGGGATGTGCCCTCAACCAAGGTACATGCCCTTGACTGGAATCCAACCTGGGACTCTTCAGTCCACAGGCCGATGCTCTATCCACTGAGCCAAACAGGTTAGGGCCTTGAGGAGTGTTTTTAGAGGTGAGTGTAGAAGGATTTAGTATTGAGGCAGAAGAGACTGAAAGCAGAATGAAATACTTGAATTTCTAAGTGAGGTAGCAATGGTCTTCCTTTTTGCTTCCTTTCTCCTTCTTCCTTTCTTTGGGGTCAGCAACAACAAAGGCACCTCAGTTGCACCCACTCTGTAAGTGCAAAATAAGCTAAGAAGCATCTGGAACTAGATCCTTTGATTGTTTCAGGAGACAGTGTAGAGATCTAAATAGCTTAGGTATGCTAAAGCAGGGAACAATTCCTCTTCCCTCCGCGTCCGTAGCTTGATAGAACATATTTTTCCTCGTTAGGGCGAGTCTACCAGGGTCTGGGTGACCTGCCCAGAAGCTTCCCTTCATCCTCAGTGATCCAAGCGATTTCACTTTTGGGGGGCTTGTCAAATGAACTCAGAAACGAGTCTGGGGGCTTTGGCTAGAAATAAATGATAACAATTTATTCAAGGCTCTTAGGGTTTGTAAACCAGAAATACAACTAGGCAATATCCAGAGTGTTCCAAAGAAGAAAAAACAAAACTAAGTTCTGATAGTAATAAGCACATTCTTGAGAAGAACCTGCCCTGGATTGGTTTCTGGATAGGCCAGAGGCATCCATCAGTCAGACCTCAGGTGGCCTGGAGGGGGGCAGGGGTCTGGTCTCCATCGGGGGTGGTCTGGGTAACGGATGCCAGGGGGTCTGGACGTGTGAGTCCTCCAGGAGTGATAGGAGGGTTACCTGAGGTCTGATGTATATCCAGGCATTGACACAGGACTGGAAAGTGCAGAAGTGTCAGTCCCCGGACTAGTTAAAACAAGAATTGTTTGCTCATGCCTCCACCTACTTGATGTTGGTAATTTAGCAGCTTAACCATAATGACTCCCTTTTATGTCTTCCCTCTATTCCTCAGGCTCCACCATCTCATACAAGACCAAGTAGGGATTTCTACTTAGAAATAACCTGTGTCACATGTTTGTCTTTCCTGAGGAATCACATGTTCACATCTAATGTTGTGGAGGAGGGAAGGACAGCCTTCCATTACCCGGAGGGAGGGATGCGGGCTGGGGGTTAGGGAACAGTTTTGCTCACAATAGGGATTTGTTGGATAGTGTCAGCAATTGCCCTATAAAGGTGATGACTGTTTCCACGCGGGCATTTAAGTTGTCTTGTTTGAAAAAGAACAGAATTGCCCGGCTGTAGTGGCTCAGGGTTTGAGCATTGACCTATGAACTAGGAGATCACGATTCGATTCCAGTCAAGGGCACATGCCCAGGTTTCGGGCTCGATCCCCAGTGTGGGGCGAACAGGAGGCAGCTGATCAATGATTCTCTCACATCACTGATGTTTCTATCGCTCCTTCTCTGTTCCTCTCTGAAATAAAAATATATAAAACAAAAGAAAAAGAACACAACCCCAAGATTCTTCATTCATTCTGTTAAACATAATAAAAAATGGAGCCACAGGGCATCAGATGGTTCAACGAAGACCACAGGGGAATTGAAACAGAGAAGTCATTACTCACGGGACTTATGGGACTTATGCCTGTGAGGAGGTCGAGGCAGGGGACAGGCAGGGGTGGGGAGAGCCTGGGGCACATGCCTGTCATAGGGTCTGGGGATGGAGAGTGTGGGGGCTCCTGGGCTAAGGCTGGTTTGGTCTATGTAAACCTAAATGAGCAGGGTTCTGGTGAGCTCTGTGGGGTCCAATCTAAGGGAAGCACAAGGAAAAGGTGGGGAAGTCATATCAGGTTACACATTCACTGTGACTCTGCGGGCCGCTTCTAGGGCTCTCCCAGGACAAACTGATGTTAGCTTTACGGCCCCTGCAGGCTTCTTGGGCAAACACAGTGGATGCTGAGACGGGGATACCTGAGCGTAGCTGAGCCAAACTCTCAACTGGTGCTTGATTCTTCCCTTTCCCATTTGATTTCCTGATCATAACAGTTTGTTTTTCTTGGCAAACTGTTTGTAAATCCAAGTTCTTGATTTAAAACCTTAGGCATCCCAGATTCATTGTAGGATTACATATTTGTTTAGTCAACAACTCCTAAGCCTTTATTTGCCAATTAACATTTTTTATTCATGTGTTCTTTCCTTTAATCAGTATCAGCTTGTGAATTCTGATCATTGTAGTTATTTTCTGAGAAAATGGATATGATGCAGATATTGACTTTTGTTGCAGTGAACATAGCGATTTATTGACCTGGAAGATAAGGTCAATATTTGCCTTGAGGGACAAGAAATCCAGACATGCAACAAAATATAAAGTCAATATTTGTGTTCACAACTAAGTTTTGAATACCTGTCTGAAATCTCTGGAAATTACTCTAGGTTTGAATTTCCTAACCCTTGAAAAGTGTGTAATTCTAAATAGACCTTGAAAAGTTCTCAAAAGTTTGAAACTAAGGCCAAAATAAACCAGTGAAGACTTCAAAAGCGAAATGCATGAATTTTGTAGCCATCTCTTTTGTGAGTGACATTTTCTTTGACGTGTAAAAACTAAAAAATATGTGACTTATTTAAGTATGTAATTTGTTTACTAAAATGTACATTATACTAAAGTACATTTTAATAGCTCACAGGCATACATACTGTGCCTGGATCTCTAAAGTGCATACATATAATGTTACTTCTCTTCAATTCAAATGGCCATCTCTTGCCTCTTTAGATTTCTCAAGCATTTCTTTCCAGATGGATCACTGGCTTTTTAAGTACAGGGCTCACACTGTTATTACACTGTTGTTTCTTTAGGCACAGCCGTTGTATTAGTACAACCACATGATTGATTAGAGTACCCCCTTACTCTGTTATATAGAGACTGCATAGTATTGATTTCAGAGGCAAACTTTTTGAAAAGGACTTGCAACCATCACAGCAGAGCTAAGTATCTTCCACCAGATATCCCTTCCTGTCAACATCTGGCAGTAGCTTGTCTACCTTCCAGATCACCTGGACCAATCTCTAGAGTTCAGTGACTCTTTGCTTTAATCTACTTAACAATGAGTATCTGAGCCTGGGCATTTAACTTGGGCCTCTATCCTCTGTCATTGAAATAGTCAAGACTTATTTTAATCTTCTCTCTCTATATATATACAAGGCTAGTATGCAAAGTGTCCCCTCGGGAGTTCGACCAGGAGACCAGGAGTTTGATTACTCACTATGACGTGCGCTGACCACCAGGGGGTGGCGCAGAACGAAGGAAGGCCCCAGCCAGCAGCTGGAAGGCCCCAATCGGCCTGGCCTAGGAACCCTACCTGTGCATGAATTTCGTGTACTGGGCCTCTAGTAGAAAAATAAAAATCAAGCAAACAAACCAAAAACAGTTCCAGAACTGGCAACTAGCATTAGTAACTAGGAGGGAAGCTCAAAATTACAGGAACAGAAGACAAAGATGGGCCACAGAACATTACCATGAGGAGGTGTTGACATTGTAAATACTTTTGAAAAGTTTGCTGCTGTTAAATCCATAAGGACTGATATTTCTGTGAGAGCAGTGTCCCTAGTTTAAATTTGTCGTGGAGGCCATGGAGGCCATGGAGGCCATGGAGGCCATAGAAGCCATGGAGGTCATAGAGGTCATGGAGGTCATGCTGAGTGAAGCAGACACTGTTCTACAGGTTGAGGTAGGTGGACATGCTGGCTCAGAAAAGCCCCACCCCAGCTAGCTTTCAGAAAAAGTATTTAGCTTAGCAGCTGGCTCTCATTCTTACTACTGGCCATGGCAACTGCACCTGTTGGCTAACAGATTGCGGTTCTAAAAAAACAAAACAAAAAGTCATTTCTTTTTTAAATCTGAATCTGATGGACCATAAACATGATTTGAAAGAACAATTTTGACACCCCAAACTGGACGTACACTCATCACCCTCTACTTGCAGCAAACAGAAAAATTTCCATGCAAAAGAGATTAAAAAGCTGAAATCAAAGTTAAAGTTGTGAGTTATCATAGCACTATTATATAAGTACTAGAGGCCCGGTGCACAAAAATTTGTGCACCCGGGGGGGGGGGGGTCCCTCAGCCCGGCCTGTGCCCTCTCGCAGTCTGGGACCCCTCAGGAGATAACTACCTGCTGGCTTAGGCCTGCTCCCGGGTGGCAGAGGGCAGGCCCAATCCCTAGGTGCAGCCCCTGGTCGGGCTCAGAGCAGGGCCGATTGGGGAGTTAGGGCGCTGCCCCCTGTCATGCACAGAGCAGGGCGGATCGGGAGGTTGCGATGCCACCCTCAGTCATGCTCAGGGTGGGGCCGATTGGGGGGTTGGGGCACCGCCCCCTGTCACACTCAAGGCAGGGTCGATGGGGAGGTTGTGGCGCCACCCCCTGTCACGCACAGAGCAGGGCCAATCAGGGGGTTGGGGCGCTGCCCCCTGTCATGCACAGAGCAGGGCCAATCAGGGGGTTGGGGCGCTGCCCCCTGTCATGCACAGAGTAGGGCCGATAGGGGAGCTGGGGCACCGCCCCCTGTCACCCACAGAGCAGGGCCGATCAGGGGGTTGGAGCGCTGCCACTGTCACACTCAGGGCAGGGCCGATGGGGAGGTTATGGCTCTACCCCATCACATACAGAGCAGGGCCTGTGGGGGGGGGGTGGGTTGGGCGCCGCACCCTGTCACACACAGAGCAGGGCCAATCAGGGGGTTGGGACGCTGCACCCTGTCACACACAGAGCTGCAGGGCGATCAGGGGGTTTGGGCGCTGCCCCCTGTCATGCTGATCTGGTGCCAAGAGGCCTCGCGGCTCCGCTGATCCCGGTGCTGGGAGGCATATTACCCTTTTACTATGTAGGATAGAGGCCTGGGGGCCGGCTGGTTTGCCCTGAAGGGTGTCCTGGATCAGGGTGGGGGTCCCCACTGGGGTGCCTGGCCAGCCTGGATGAGGGGATGGTGGCTGTTTGCAGCTGGTCACACACCCTTCAGGGTGGGGGTCCCCACTGGGGTGCCTGGCCAGTCTGGGTGAGGGGCTGAGGGCTGCTTTCAGGCTGGCGGTTGTTGACTGAAGCTCCCAACCGCTCCTTTTTTTTCTCTTTTTTTTATTTTATTCTGGGCCAGCTTTAGCTCTGGCTCTAGCTCTGAGGCTTCGTATCTGGTTTCTTTGCCGTTCTATAATTGAAACAATGTATAACTTCAGCTCTGAGATCCCGGCAGGGTGAAAGCTGGTTTCTGGGGTTTTGTTTAGCTACTACATTTGCAACATAGTACATAGTTGCTTAGAGTTGCAACTCAGAGGCCGGCAAGTCAGGCGGGGAACGTTGGAGTCTGCAGTCACTGGAGCAAGCAAGCCTCATGTTCGCTTCCAGCTGCCTGGCTGCCGGCCGCCATCTTGGCTGACAGTTAATTTGCATAAGGATATGCTGATTAGCCAATGGGAAGGGTAGCGGTCGTACGCTAATTACCATGTTTCTCTTTTATTAGTGTAGATTGGAGGGAACTTAAATCATATCATGTTTATATTATAAATGTGATTGAAAAGGATATGATATTTCATTCCTATGAAATGAAAACAGTCTGATATCAGAAAACAATTGCTTTTAGATGGGAGAAACACATTTTTGGAATTAAAACCATACCACTATTGCCACTGCTCTGGATTCTATAATTGGTATTTGTATTCTATAATTTGTTTTTATTGAGAGATTCAATAAAAACAAGTAGCTCAGGGTTGTTAAAGGTAACAAGGATGAGCAAAAATGCCAGTTAGTAGAATGAATGGGAAATATCAGTGGCAATATGACCTTCAGATAAAGTGGCATTCAAGGGCAAAGGCATTAAGTGAGAGAAAGACTGCAATGGTGATCAGCCCAGATGTCATAATCCCATTATTATAAACACTCAATGGCTCAACGGTTCAATTCCTTTGTCCCTTTTCTTTCTATGTTACTTGATTTAACTTCAATCCTAGTTAAATCCAATTATCTCTCTATTCCAGGCCTGAGAACTTGTTGTCTATGTAGAATATGGCGAGAGGAAACCCACCTAATAATTCTGCCTACTCGCATGTTAAATTAATGCCCACAGACTTCAAGGAGCCCAGATGCTGCCCAGGAATAACCTAATTGGCACCAGCTGCCGCCTGTCATATTCTCCTGAAGAACTATTTCACGTTGTCCATTGCTTCCTTGTAATTCCTTCGCTGTCTCTTCCTCACCCTCTGCTGATGCCCTTGCTTCTTATTCTGCTGTGAACACAGAAGCAGTTAAAAGAAAACATCTGCTTTAACCAGGGTGGTGACTATTCTGTCTGATTCCATGTCCCTATTCCGCCTGCCCTCCTGTCTTGGTGGATGTATAATCCATGGTCCTGTCTCAGGTAATCTCGCCACTTAAACTTATCTGCAAGTCTAGAGCTTAAAGAAGAGGACCAGTGGAGAATAGACATTTAGGAGTGTTAGCATGTAGATGGTATTTGAAGTTAAAAAATTAGGCCTGGCCGGCGTGCCTCAGTGGTTGAGCATTGACCTATGAACCAGAAGGTCACGTTTCGATTCTGGTCAAGGGCACAAGCCCAGGTAGCGAGCTCCATCCCCAGTGTGTGGTGTGCAGCAGGCAGCCAATCAATAACTCTCTCTCATCATTGACATCTCTTTCTCTCTTTCCCTCTCTCTTCCTCTCTGAGGTCAATAAAAATATTTTTTTAAAAATAGTATTGATATAATGGTAGTTAACAGGTACATAGGATTTTAATAGGCCAAACATTTTCCTAAAGGGATACTGTGCAGAGAGAACCAAATGAATCAGGGAAAAGAACTGGACCAACATTTAGAGGCAGAGGAATAGAAACAAGAAGAAGATTAAGAGGTTTGTCTGATGAGACAGGAAGGCAGCCAAGATAATGCACCACCCAAAAAAAACCAAAGGGAGAAGGTGTTTAAAGCAGGAAAAAGGGGTAAACTCTGTCAAACGATTCTGAAAGGTTAGAGAAGATAACAGCGCTCATTGGATTGAGCAACATGGGAATTAAATTTCCTTAGGCTTCGTTCTCCCCAGCCCTGCAACCTCTAGACCGACCCAGAGGATCTCACATCTGAGATCAAGAGCAGAGGTAACCATCGTCCACGCGTTACTCTCACTATTTTAAGGCTGTCCACCCGCCCCCGCCAAAAAAAATCACTTTTATCATTTCAGACTGATGTTCTAAGTCTCTCATTTTAATGCAAGATGAGGTTTTTAAGTTAATAAATAGCACCACAATGTAGGTTTATGTTACCTACCCTCTATCTACTATGCCAAGAGGACACATCTCCCATCACGGATGGACAAGCACACCGGTTTCCTTGTACTTCATTTCCCTGAACTTCACAGATGTATCTTTTTGGAAATCGAAGGTGAGACCCTCCGCCAGTAAAAATATGACTGCTTTCCTCTTGATTGCGATACTCAGTTGCGGAGTTCTGGAGGCAAACCCGTGGCACCTGTGAGCTGTGCCTGCGTTCTTCCCTTTCCTGACCAATCTTGCCTATTTCTTCTGTCCCCAGTGCCCATCTCTGCTCTGCCCGCACCCAAATCTCTCAGTCTCTAGGCAGAACCATTCCTCATCTTGCTGTTTCAATTTTTCTACAGCAATGATTTTTAAATGATAGTTTGAGGTCTCTAAGTGGGCTATGAAATTTATGTAGCCTGTCCTGCCTTATTTAAAAATAGAAATGACTAGAACAATAGAAAATGATAGGGTAGAAAAGAAATATACTGTAGTGAAGATGAGGATTGCTTCCTGCAACTTCTGTTTCAGGTTGTATGCATTGCTGTGCCTTTGTGTATGTGGGTGGGTGAGTCCCTTTGTGTATAAGATAGGTGTGTTGTGCGTGAAGACAGGAGGTGTGTTCTGCGTATATGGTCAGGACATAACATTTTGACTGTGGATCACCGTAAGCATTTTAAAAACCACTTCTCTAGTGTTTGTGACTCTGCTTACCTCATCTCCTATTGGCCTCTTTTTATCAATTTCACTTTAATAGTGTACTGAATATTGAATTGTTATTTAATTATTTATGTGTATCTATTCCTGGAAAATATTTGCTTATCTGTCCATTCATTTCTCACCAAAAATATGTATGTATTGCCTGTTATGAGTCACTTTCGGCTGTTCTCTGGATTTGTAATGATAAGTTTGATAGACCCTTCCTCATGAAGCTCATATAGGGAAATATATTAATAAAGCCTTTAGACAAAGAAATATTGACAACATATAGTGAAATTAAATGAAGAAAAAGCATAGAGCATATAAGAGTTGGAACTAAGTTGGGCTTACTTGAAAAAGTGATATTACAACTTGAGTGGGAAAAGAAGTGAGCTGAGCACAGTACCCCGAGGAGCATAAAGCTGTTCCTTAAGGCCCCGAGGTCCAGAGGAGCAGGGCTCAGCAGAGGAAGGAAGGAAGGGCCCTGTGGCTGGAGCAGTGAGTGAGGAAGAGACTGAAGGGGAGAATGAAGAAGCCGTTAGGGAGAAAAGCATTCACCATAATGTCCTTAGAGGCTGTGCAGCGTGTTCCTTTATCCTAAAAGCAATGTGAAACCTCTAAAGCATTTTAATCTGGGGAGGAACAAAACCTATTTTGCGTTCCCGAAAAAACTTACTTTGTAGCGAATGGATTAGAGAGGAGCAAGGGTAGTTGTGGAGACCCAAGGGCAGGAGGCCGATGCCCTCATCTGGGCTGGAGGTGACTATGAACTGGACCAGGGTGGTTGATAGTGGAGATGGAGAAACGTTGATAATTGGGAGGATATTCAGGAAGTAAAACCGATACTATTTGGTGGTTCATTGTAATGGAAAGTGAATGAGAGGGATGCGTCACAGGATGACTTTCTAATTTTTGGCCTGAAGAAACGGCAGGCTCATTTAGGAGAAACAAGTATGAGTACAACTTTGTGTATGTGGAGTATGAGATTGATTGGAGGCATTCGAGTGTTGGTGGAGTTTGATAGAAGGGTTTGGTACTCGTGACATCGGTCCAGGCTGGGGATAAACTTAGTGGATTAAAACAACCAACAAACCAAACAGTAGAGGAGACCAAGATCAAGCTTTGAAAAAATTTAAACTTTAAAAGGACGAGTTTAAGAAGATGGGTAAGTAAAAGAAATTGAAAGAGTGGATAAAAAAGAGCAGAAACATTTTCCATTGTATTTAGCAACCCAAAGGTTTTTGGTCGACCTACAGTGATTTATTTTGATAACATAGTGGCAGGGAAGGCATTGAATAAGTTGAAAGAGTAAATGGAATATGAAAAGTAGAAACTGTAAATATGAATAATTATTTGAGAAAGTCAAGGGTGTTCCTGCTGAGGTGTAGGGAGCATGCACATATTACAGGTGCTCAAGAAATATTTGTTGAATGAACAGGTATATTTTTACACAATTTCTTTTTCAAATGATTACTATCATGTTGGAAAAAGGAGTTGACCTTGAATTTTGCAACTTATTAGGACTTCCATTTAATCCTCCCCAAACCATCCTGTAATGTAGGTGGTATTGTCCTAATTTTTATATGAAAAATCTGAGATTCAGAGAAGTTAACAGTTGTCGAAGTTCACACAATATGAAGTGGCAGAGCAGGGGTATGAGCCAGTGTCTCTTTCAGAGTCTGTTCTCCCCTATAAAATGGCAATTTTTTTTTTTACCACAAAAGTCTATTTTTTCATAGCTAAAGGGGCGCTAGGAATATGCTCCATGGGCCTAACTTTCTCTGGCCCAATAAACTCTGTGTGGAGGTTCATGTAGGTCAGAGATGCTCAACCATGGCTGAACATTTATTCACCTGGAATGCTTTTCAAAAAGATGAATGACTAAAGCCCACCTCAGCAATGCCTGAGAGTACCAGGCAATCAATATTTTTGAAAAAAGTGTCTTAGGTTATTCTAATGAGCCATCAGAATTAAGAAAAATTGCTTTAGATTGTCACCAAATTACTAATTAATAAAAACCCACAGGCATAAGTTATAAACAAGTTTATTCCTATGACACCATCTTAGTTTTGACTCTAAGTATATTTCTTCAAGAAGTAGCGGATACGCACAGCTGGATACACACGGCTGAGCACATCTGCCAGTGACTGCTGAGAAGCAGAACGAGACTAAGGGCCTCATACATCTTGGTTCCTCCTCTGTGGACCAGCTCAACGTGGCGGAGGCACGTCTTCTGGGCCCCTCAGCCTGGTGCATATTCAAGATCTGCTGGGAGAGCTCAGCCAGCATAGCTCAGTGGTTGAGCATCGACCTATGAACCAGGAGGTCATGGTTCAATTTCCGGTCAGGGCACATGCCCAGGTTGCGGATTTGATCCCCAGTAGGGGGCATCCAGAAGGCAGCTGATCAATGATTCTCTCTCATCATTGATGTTTCTATCTCTCTCTCCCTCTCCCTTCCTCTCTGGAATCAATAAAAATATATTTTAAAAGATTGCTTGGTCATGTGTGGGGAAATCCTCCATCCCTAGTGTGGGGCATGCAGGAGGCAGCCGATCAATGATTCTCTCTTATCATTGATGTTTTTATCTCTCTCTCTCTCTCTCCCTTTCTCTCTCTCTCAAAAAAATCTATCTTCTATATATATAAAAGCCTAATGTGCAAAGTGTCCCCTCAGGAGATCATCATGGAGATCAGGAGTTCAATCACTTGCTATGATGTGTGCTGACCACCAGGGGGCAGCATGCAATGAAGGAAGCCTCTGCTGGCAGCTGGCAGCCAGGGAAAGGAGGCCCTGGCTGGCAGCTGCTAGCCGCTAGGGACCCTACCGGAGCATGAATTTTGTGCACTGGGCCTCTAGTCTATAATAGTCCTATCTAATAATAGACAAACACGGTAATTAACCGTACCTTCGCTACCATCGCCATTGGCTGATCAGCTCGATATGCAAATTAACCACCAACAAAGATGGCGGCTAATTTGCATACTGCAGGCAGGGCAGGACACCGGGAGTGCCATCCAGGCCCCTGTGTGTGACCCCAGGAACTGCCGGAAAGCCAGGCCATAGGCAAGGCGGCCCCCTGAGACCCAGGAGCCCATTGGCGAGGTCTGCAGGTGAAGCAGCGATCAAGCTATGAGGGGGTGGGCGAGGAGCAAAGACTGAAGGCTCCAGCTGCAGCGAAGACTGTGTCCAGAGCGAAGATGGAAGGTGGTGGCCAGAGTGAAGGTCTGGGTCCTGGGTGCCAGAGGAAAACTGGTGCTGGCAGCCAGGGGAAAGAAGGCCTATTGCACAAATCTTTGTGCAATGGGCCTCTAGTAAAAGTATAATATTCTAATTATACTAGACAGCGGAACAACCTTCTGGTCATTCTTCTGGATGTCCTTCCAGATGACCTCCCAGACCAAGCCGGGGCTGCGAGGGCCAACCCCCTTGCGTGATTTTCGTGCATCGGGCCTCTAGCATATATATAAAGACCTGCTGAGAGATGCCTCTTGCCTAAAATAAAGAGGAAAGACCAGTTCTCACAGAATTTTACTATGCTGAGTTGAGTACCTACCGCCTTTTTTCTTTCTTTTTTAATTAGTGTGCGTGTGTGAGCTCATAGGGGGCAAGATTGTATCAATTCTGGGTAGAAATGTCCACTTCTCCTTGATTGCCTGAGAATGATGGAATTGGCAGTAAGGTACTCTGTGGTGTTTAACCTTGCAAATTTATGTATGTGTACTTTCCGAGTTGTTAGACAAAAGTAAATGTAACCTCAGATAAAGCCCAATACCAAGACAGACAACATTTTCAGTTTTAGCTCAGAATTTATTGACGGTGAAGGGAAAATTCTCCCAGGGTTCTGGGAGTGAAATGAAGGATTTTCTATTTTCAGCTGCCACTGCTGTGCACGGCAGAGGCTGGTTTGGGACTGGAAGCTACAACGTTTTTCACTTTTCAAAAGAGGAAATATATCTGATATCATAACAGCAACCATTGTTAAAATGCTAACTTACATTGTCATCATTCTTCCTTACATTGTCAGTAGATTTGGGTTGTAACCCATGGTGAGCTTAGTAAGAAGATAGCACATACATAATTCACTTTTAATAGCAAAAATATGTTTGATTTCCTTCTTCCTTATTCTTAGACTTTTAAGAATATACTGTGCATGTGCCACCTTTTGACGAATCCGCTACTTTATTGTTGAGACTTTTTTTCTGTCCTTAGTGATCAATCAAAAACAGTGCTCATTTTTAAAAATTATATATATTTCCATTTATTGTAAATAATGTGCTAATGAATCCTGTACTTGGGGTGGGCAAGTTCAGAAAAGTTCCATTTGGTATGTTTATATCTAATTTTTCCTCATACAAACTTCCAATTTTTTAGCCTTACCACAAAACTTTACAAGGGTTTAGTGAATAGGAACAAAAGACAGTAGCATTATGCCTTAAAATTAATTATCTTAGGTTAGTGAAACCAACCCACAGTTTTAGACTATTCATTTGTAATTATACCTTAAAAAGTGAAATCAAGTAAAGGAATTCTTTTTTTTTAGGGTGGGAATTGTCAATGGTAAAATAAGCAACGGATAAAAGACTAAATTTTTTGGTCTTTATGAGTAGAAATATTTGGAATTAAAATAGAATATTAGAAAACCACACCCTTTTTCCCTCTGCCTTTACTTTTCTCAGAAGATATAAAGAATGCTTAAGGGAGAGTTTCCTTTTATTTATGGCAACAGAGATTTAGAAAATTTATATCATTTTTACATAAAGAGGGAGTTTTAGATTGAAGTTCGTTTCATTTCCATATGTATATTTTATAATTCCAACATTATTAGCTGAAAAGTCGACACAATCAAATGCTTTCTCAGCGTTGTACAGAAGAAGTAACCAGCCAAATTCATGTGAATCTATCTCTGAACGCTGGTCCAGGAATCCATGTCTCTCTACTTTCTAACACTACACTGTCTTCGTTAATGCCCTTGATTCTTCCAGCTTAATTTTTCTTTTGAAAATTGTTTAAACCAGTCCACTTCCTTTGATTTCCCACTGCTTTAAGCAGGATTTTTCCGTCCTCCGTTAAGGAGATCATTCCTCAACAAACAGAGCGTGCCGGGCCTAATTTCCCCCTTTCTCCGTGACTCCGGCTCATCACCATGAACGTCGGTGAGTAGACTCAGCTGCATTGAAGGAGGCCCCCAAGAGCTGTTGGGCTCGGCAGCACTGTCTGTCCCGACTAACTAACTGCTCCCGGGAGACTGACTGTTCCAGACGGAGTCACTCAGCACAATGTCATTGAATAGAAAATTCGTTTTGTGGGCTCAGGGGGACAGCCGGCTGTGGGCTGGAGCCCAACACGGAGCTGTATTCCTGCCTTTGTTCTCTGAAGTAGACTTTTTCCTGCTGTCTGCAGCTCTGTGTCCCCACTCCCTGTTTACTGAGGGAGGCGTTCAAGGCCATGGCCACGGTGTAAGGTCCTTGGGTTTGAAGGCCAAAGGCAACCCTATAAGCAGGGACAGCATCCCCAAGACAAAGGGCTTTGTGCTCACGGCTCGTGGAGCTCTCCCAAAGCGACTCTGCCCCCGAATCACGATCTCAGTTGGATATTTAGTTTTGCATTGTGACAGTGTCTCCAAAAAATAATTGTCAAAAATTTTTTCTGATTGTATTTGGTTCCGCTTTAAATATGCAAACATTATAGGAAGGGTTAAAAGTCTGTCACTTATTAACTAGATAAATTATTTTTATCCTTATGCCTTCTTCAATCCAACTGTATAAAGACACTAGAATTTTTTTTTTGTCTGCAGGTTTTTTAAATTTTTATATATTGTTGATGGTATTACAGATGTCTCCCATTTGCCCCCCTCTACCCAGCTTCCCACCCCCAGGCCTTCTGCACTGAGGATACTAGAATTGTTGATGGATGGCAAGGGTCATTCAGGAGAAGAGAGGTTATTTTGAAGACTTAAGTATTCTGAGAAGGGGGCAGTTCAGGTAGAGCTGTCTCAGTGGAAACTCTGAACTCTCATAAGAAAGTATCGTGAAGATACTGGGTAATTCAGAAGCCAGAAGAGTGGAAATACAGGAAGGAAAAGGCAAGAAAAAAAAAGACAAGCAAAAATCTCAGTGCAACCCTCGCCCCTTAATTTACTTTTGGAAATAAAGACATGCTTCAGTGTATGTACATTTTAATATAAAATAAATGCACATTGCAACAGAGCAGAATAGATCACATTAAATGCATTAAAAGTCTATTCTCTAAAGGTACTTCAAATTTAATTTTTTAGAAATCAATAATTTAATTCTCTAGCTAAAGACTTTTTTTGAAATATTGATAAAATATTTTTCGATGTGTGGTACATTACATCGTTCCTATTTTATAAAGTGTATAAACTTCATTTAAGAGGTTAAGGTGGTCTAACTCTCAGATTGATTATTGTCAGAAGCTTTCCTGATCATTCTTTAGTTTTTTCTAGTGATTCTATGCCACTAATTAGAAGTGGATATCTTGGTATCATGTTGAACTTCAAAGATGTTAAGAACCAATAATTAAAACAATGGTTAGTGTCCTAAGGTAATAATAATAATAATAAAATTGAAAAGGCTGTAGAACAAAATCTTACATTTGTAAAACAGTTTATAGCCTTGAAAGTGATTTACCAAGCATGTCTTTTTTCATAGAGCCCTGAGATGTGGGAGACCAAGACTCTTTTCTCCCATTTTATAGGAAACGTTTTTGTTACAGATGCACAGCTGGTACATTACCCATTTAGAACTACACTTCTTAGTTTTAGAAACTGATCTTTCTACTGAAGGTGAATCAGAAGATGTGGCCCCTGGTACTGACTCTGTGCCCTAAAGCTTGCTACGCCCTGTGAAGCCAGTAATGCCAGTACACTATTTGTAAGGCTTTAAGTGTGAAGAAAGAAATTTAAATATAAAATGGGTGGGAGGAATATCTTCCATCTGTTGTTAAAAATACAAACTGATGGTTACTATTATAAGTTTGCTAATTACAATAAATATTTTAGGTAGCTTTGCATTTGACGCATCTATTAACAGAAATTAAATTCTTTTTCTTTTTTTATTTTTCATGGGAAAAGTAATTAGTCTGTGTTCACATGCTGTTTATGTTGCTTCTTTTAAATCTATTTCTAGCCCGATGCTTAGAAACAATGGGGATAATTGTCACTATACAGCTAGTAAACAGATAAGTCTATGTCTAGTGATGTACATCCCAGATGTCTACCTATTACTCCTTCATATTCCACATTCATAATATCCTAGTGGCCCGGTGCATGGATCTGTGCACATTGAAAGGAAATTAAGAAGAAATATTTTAATATAGCTATTCGCCCTTTCTCTATAATAGAAGTGTCAACCAAATTCATGACCGACAATGACAGTTTGAAACACACGCATGTGATTAGCGCCAGCAACAGCTTTATATGTATCACACATGCATGAGTCAACTTAACCTTTTATAGATATAGATAAACTTGCTTAATTAGACCTGCTTTCTGATTTTGCTAAACTTTTTCCAGTCCAGTGAAGCACCTCAACTTCTCTTTCAGGTAATTGTCGGCAACACAGCATTATATATCAACATGAAGCAGATTATTATTGTAGATCACACAGGGAGAACAAAGGGTAAAATATTTAACTGCAGCCGTGTTTGACTATATTCTGTGCCATGAGAAAACCTGAAGTCATTTTCAAGGTCCACCAATTCTTACTTCTTTTCTGTCAGGTCACACTTCTAAACTATATATCTCTGTTGTCTTGCTAATGAAAAGAAAAAATAGGATTCTACTGAGTCTCCTATCTACCTACTCCAGGACTTCTATGAGGTTCAAATGAGATGAGGCACAGGAAAATGCTTCACAAACGTTTGGTTAAATTGTAAAACGTTTGTACCTGGCTATAAAGCAAGTCAGGTTCCTGGGCTGAAGAAACTCCAAGGAGGCTAGTCGCTAGGGAGAGAAACCTGGGCGTTGCTATATGACATCATTACCCAGTGCCCAGAGCAACCATTTCTGTCCTGGGCTGGGCTGTGGGCCGCATTTTGCGCCATGGGGTCTCGGCAGTGTTGGCTGCGATTTGGTGAGGTGTCACTTGGGGTGGTGGCAGAGCCTGTGTCTCCACTTGGGGGAAGCTGAGTGTTGGTTTGTTGGCGCCAGATCCATGGTGCCGTTTCTTTTTAAATGGCCAATGGGTATCATGGCAGCCTCTGTGTTGAGCATCTGCTCCTGGTGGTCAGTGCATGTCATAGCTACCGTTCAAATGGTTGGACAGACACTTAGGCTTTTATATATATACTAGAGGCTCGGTACACAAAAATTTGTGCACTGGGGGGCTGGGGGGGGGTCCCTCAGCCTGGCTTGTGCCCTCTTGCAGTCTGGGACCCCTCAGGGGTGACCACTTGCTGGCTTAGGCCTGCTTCCTGGGGGATTGGGCCTAAGATGGCAATCAGACATCCCTCTGGCAGCCCGGGAGCCCTCCGGGGATGCCCACTTGCCAGCAGGGAGCAGGCCTAAGCTGCAGTTGGACATCCTTAGCGCTGCTGAGGAGGCGGAAGAGGCTCCCACCACCACCGCTGTACTGGAAGCCGTCAGCCTGGCTTGTGACTGAGCAAAGCTCCCCCATGTGGGAGCGCACTGACCACCAGGGGGCAGCTCCTGCATTGAGCATCTGCCCCCTGGTGGTCAGTGTATGTCATAGTGACCAGTCATTCCCAGTCATTCTGCTTTTAGGGTCAATTTTCATATTACCCTTTTATTATATAGGATACTCTTACCATGCAATTAAACTTCCAGTGCTTTTGGAGTAACTACAAAACACCCAAAATTTGCAAATTGCTTAAAAACCAAATCCAATGATATGCTGTCTATAAGAGATTATAGCAAAAAGAACACAAAAAGTACTTGATAAAGCTAAAAGTAATCCTATATAATAAAAGGCTAATATGCAAATTGACCCAATGGCAATATGACCCATCGCTATGACACACACTGACTATTGGGGGCAGACACTCAACATAGAAGCTTCCCCCTGGTGGTCAATGCACTCCCACAGGGAGAGCACCACTCAGCCAGAAGCCGTGCTCACAGCTGGTGAGCTCAGCGGCGGTGGGGCGAGTGTCTCCTGCCTCTGTTGGCAGCACTAAGGATGACCAGTGCTGGCAGTTGGACATTCCCCAAGAGCTCCCAGACTGCAAGGGGCGCAGGCCAGACTGAGGGACCCTCCTGAGTGCATGGATTTTGTGCACCGGGCCTCTAGTATGATGAATAATGATCTCATAAACAGACATAAAGAAACCAAAGAATGTGGACAGCAAATTCAAGCAAATAAGTTTAAAAGGGCAGAGATGGCAGTTTTTGTAGTGAGTATTGTCAGCCCTGTTATAGTTTTGAGGAACAGATATTTTCATGTGTGTAGGATGGTTCTAGAATCGGATTTGGTAAACAGGTGTGTGGACTGGCTACTTGTTTTTGTAAATAAAATTTGATTGAAACTTAGCCCCACCCACCATTTATGCAGGGGGCAGGGTTGCCTACTCATTTATGTACACCCAAGGCTGCTTTAGTTCTCCAGTGCACATTTGAGTGGTGGGACAGGAACAGCTGACCTGCAGTCCTAAAACAATTATTCTCTGTCCCTTTAAGGGAAAGAGCGGAGGACTAGGGGATTTTGTATTAAGACGTTGTGTCTGTAATTAGAAAAGCTAGTAAAAGGTTTGGCCGTAGAGGACACTTATTCTTGGCTGGCCAACGTCTTTGCATGTCCTGTGGTTTTCTGGTTGCTTCTCACAAGGGTGAAACCCAAAGTGCTGTTGTCAGTGATTGAGTCAGTCCTAGCAATCCAGCTGGACTATTGTGAGACCTGACTGTGAGAGGACTTTGTTATTTGCAATGAAGGGCACTAATTGATAGAGGTTCTGCTTTGAGCATAAAGGCAAAACTCTAAGGCGAATGTACTTCAGCATATCATCAATGAATAACTACAACTTGATGCAGTACTGCAGGGATGAACTGTGATAAGTTCAAATGTTTCAAAAGATCCAAATATTAATGTCAATATACTTTAGGAAGAGAAGAATATGACTTCAATATGATTAAAAAAAAAACATACCTCAAGGGGGGAAAAGACTACTTTGTGGTGAAACACCACAGGCTTTTCTACCACAATTTCTACTATAAAGGCATAAGAATTAAGATTATTTTAAGCTTTTGCTAAACTAATATGAGAATAAAATAACAGGTATGTCTATTGGAAAGGAGGGGGTAAGTATCAAAGCTGGTAATGATGTTTCCATAGGAAATCAACAGAGAAGTAGAAAAAAAATGAAGTAGAAGGTCAAAAAGCAAATTAAAAAAATATATTGTCCATATATCAGTATATCAAGGAGAATTGTCAGGTAAATAGAACCTCTGCAGTTATGGAAATGGAGTGTTTAACGTAGGGACTAGAGTTTGCACAATAATCCGGGAGAAGCTGAGGGAGTTTGAGAAAGGCCTGGTGGGAGAAACAGTGACTAATCCCAGCCCCGAGCACCAGCCTGCAGGCTCAGCGAGTCCGGGAACCTGAGAAGGTGCGGCCGCTGAGGACCCAGGGGCTGGCGGGGCTGGTGGAGAGGCCGGGCAGAAGCTGCTGCCTCTTTAGAAACACCTGTCCCTGGGGGACCTGGCCGCCCGTGGGCTTGTGTCTGAACAGGGGGCGCGGGCCTGGCCAGGGCCTGGAGGCCGAGGAGGGGAGGGAACAGAGACAAGAGCCTTTCGAGGGGCAGCCATCGCGGACCTGCCAGCCGGGCCCAACGTGAACGAGGGCCCGCGCTCCTGTTCTGCTTCCAAATCTCAGGCACAGCCTTGTCTTTGGAAATTTTCACTTGGCATAATCTAAAAGAATTACTAGAATAATGTAGTAAATATATTTCCCAGCCGTGTTTTGAGGCAGTCGTGCCGGGGGACAGCAGACAATCCAGCGCAGTCAGCAACAACCCAATGGGAAATACAGGGCGGGCAAAAGCAGGTTAGAGTGTTCGTGTGGAAAAGGATACAGTACTTAGCACATACTAACCAAGAATAAACTGTTCCGTGTCCTCACAACGGTCAGCCTGCTTTTGCCACACCCCGTATAATGAAACAAACTTATCTTTCTGCAAAGAAAACTGCTGGTCCAGGTGGCTTTACTGGTGATGGATATCGGATATTTAAAAATGAAGTAAGAGCAATCATGAAAACTCTTTCAGAAAATAGAGAAGGAATAGGTACTTCTCCATTCATTTTATGAGTCATTATCCTGATCTCAAAACCAGACATAAACATTACAGGGGGAAAAGGAAAGAAAATACCCTATAATCTAACATCCATCATGAACACAGCCACTGAAATTCTTAACGTACTAGCAAATTTAAACCAGAACTGTATAAAAGGGTAATAAATCATGTCCAAGTAAGGTTTTTCCCCCAGGAGAGCAAGACTGATTTAATTCACAAATCAAGCAACATAAGTTACCATGTTAACAAAGAAAAAAGTTTTACGTGATCATCTCAATAAATGTAGGAAAACATTTGTCAGGATTCAACACCTAATCATGTTAAAAAAAATCTCAGAAAAATAGGAATAGTAGAGACAGAGAAAACTATTTGATTTATCCTATATAATGATGAATACCACATGATTCACTACTTTTATTCAACATTGGTCCTAAAGTTACTATTAATGAAAAAAAGGCAAAAAATATGAGGCATACAAATTATAAAGGAATAAAAACTGTTTTATTCACAGATGGCATAATTATATATGCACATAGAAAATTCTAAGGGTTATATAAATTATTAGAACTAATTAATTTAGCAATGTTTTAAGCTATGAGATCACTAAGAATCAAGTCAATTTCTCTATACTTAGCAAAGAAAATTAAAAATCAGAAAAATATACTGTTTACATAAGCATCAAACATACTTAGAATTAAAATTCATAAAATATTTCTATGACCTCTATACTAAAAATTGAAAAGTACTGATGAGAGAAATTGAAAAAGACCCAGGTAAGTGGAGAGACACTATTTTCATGGAGTAGAAGACAGTATTTTTCAGCTGTCACAGTCTCCACATGGATGGATAGACTTAATCCAATCCCTCTCAAGATCTTGAAAAGCGTTTTGCAGAAATTGCCAAGCTGGTAATAAACTATATGGTACTGTAAAGGGCCTTACGGAGCCAAATACTTTTGAAAAAATTCAGGTTGGAGAGCTTGCACCACATGCTTGCAAACGTGGTATAAAACAACAATAATGAAGCCACAGTTGTCTGTGGTGAGGAGTAGGTAAGATGGACTTGGCATCTTATTGAGATGGGAAGGACTTAAAGAACAAGATTTTGGGGATAAAATTAAGAACAACAGATAAAATGGGATGTTTTGGTAAGAGTATTTTCTAAGCAAGAAGGATGAGGAAGAAATTACAGAGGAAAATACTCATATATTTTACTGCATTTTGAATTTTGAGCTCTAAAATAGTAGGCACACATTTTGAGAACTCTTACTTTCTTGCGTTAGCTCTTTCTTTAACGTGTTGTGTGTGTGCCAAGGTGAGCACGGGCATATTTTTCACATAAAAAATTGAGATATTGTAGTAAACATCGTGTTCCGCTTATGACATAGTAAATTTAAAAATTTGTTTTAGTATTTAAGTGAGTACATTTAAGTAATTTTTTTGTTAATCCTCACCTGAGGATATTTTTCCATTGACCTTTTCTTTTCTTTTTTTTTTTTCAGAGAGAGAGAGAGAGAGGGAGATATTGGTTGACTCCCTCACATGCCCCCACTGGGTCCAGGGACAGAACCTGCAACCCAGGTAATGCCCTTGACCAGGAGTTGAGCATGCGACCCTTTCATGCCTGGCCCATGCTCTACCACTGGGCCACACCGGCCAGGGCTAAGTATTTTCTAAGAGCATAACTCTGCTATGTAGTAACTTGATATTTTGGTGAATATTACAGATCATCGTTATTGTAAAGACAGCTTTCTTCAGCTCTCCCTGTATAAGTGGTGAGAGACTCCTAAGAATTTACCACCTGAATTGTGCCTGCCCAGTGTGGCTCCTTAAACAGGAATCTTTGCTGGGCGCTGGTTTCTTGTTTCATGGTCTGTAAATGAAACTGTTATCACTTCTCTGTCTCTCACTTATGAGCACCCTTATTTCTCTCGTGGGTCGTCTTTGTCAGACAAGAAAGGTAGACAAAGTTTGAAGCTTGTCAGGGATTTATTGATATAAGTGAGAGAGAAGTTGGGTCAAAATTAATGACAGTGGTTTTCCATGCAGGAGAACATGTTTTTAAAATGCTGACATTCCCTGACTGGTTTGGTTCAGTGGATAGAGCGTCAGCCTGCGGACCGAAAGGTCCCAAGTTCGATTCCAGTCAAGGGCATGTACCTTGGTTGCGGGCACATCCCTAGTAGGAGGTGTGCAGGAGGCAGCTGATTGATGTTTCTCTCTCATCGATGTTTCTAACTCTCTAGCCCTCTCCCTTCCTCTCTGTAAAAAATCAATAAAATATATTTTTATAAAGAAAAATGCCGACGCATTTTAAGACATATGCTCTGTCTCGGAACAGCATCTCCCTCCTGTTCCAGTGCTCTGCATTGTGCATGTTCGAACCCATTCCCTGTGCTATGTCTAAGACAAGTAATAAAGTTCAACTACATAAACAAGCAAAGGCCATTCATCTTGAAATTCAGCATTTAAAGAGTTTTGTAAATACTATTCTAAGATCTTAAAACACAGTATTTGGATTTAAAAAAAACACACAACTTTTGTGCATTATCAAAACGAACCGTGGTGGAAGACATAGGTATGATAAAATGAGCGATTATCAGAAACCAATCAGGTGTGTTTTATTCGTAGTAATTTTAGCAAATACACAATTTGAAACTTATTTCTCCCTTGTCTCTCATTAGCAGAGAAGAAGGAAATTGAATCTGTAGAAAACATACGTTTATGTGATACCTCAAATTTTAAAAAGCCACTATGGAGTAATTTGGGTGATAATAACCAAGTTTCTCTAATTGGAGAGGAATCACCACTTATATAGCTAATTAGTCTGAGAAATATTGTTGATGTTTGAGTTGAAGCAGCAAATATCGACTGCAGGAACTGTGTATCTGCTAACACAAATACTATAATCCCTGGAATTTTAAATGGGTTGGTGACCTACATTCACATTTCTTTTCAGTGCTGCTCATGTGACCAAATTCCAAGTTATTTATTTTATCTGTGTCTCCTATTTCCCTTGTTTATAGAAAAACTTTTGATCCAGACTTTAGAACTGATAGAATTATAGCTTTTAATGCTTCAATAACAGTCACAGCAAGAAAGGAATAAAAGCAGAGTCCAATGCCTTGTTGGCTGAGATACCACTTTAGGAAATGGGTTTTGGTTTATTTCAAGGATAGATTTTGCGAGAGGAAGGAAAAGTAGGTTTAAGAGCTAAAACTATTTAAATGACTCTTTAGCAACCCCTGCTTCTGTTTGGATCCTGGGAAATGAGTGCGTGATGAGAATGTTGATGGCTGGCTGGTCTCCTTTGCTATGAACTCTGTGGATTTGAAAGCTGAGAATTCAGCGTTTCCCTTGCTGCTAGAGTCTCTGTTTCCTGCTTGGCATCCACTCTGATGTTTCTTATCAGTATTGACAAATGTGTTTATGAGACAAACTGAGTGTTAAGAGGACAGCTTACATGACTTCCAAAAAATGTGGAAGCTCTAAAATACATTTACTTTTCTGCTGTGTGATTACTGTCTTAAATTTCCAAGATAATTAAGTTCAGGTAAAGGTAAATACTAATGCCCATTTTGTAGTGAATTTCTGTTCAGCTAATATAATCAACCAGTGAAGTGTTGAAAGTGTTGAAAGATAAATTTGTAAAACAGAAATTAAACTATTTTAGGAGTCAGTTGGCACTTGGTAAAAAAAAATATTAACACCTAAATTAGCAGTAAAAGAAAGGAGGAGATCCTTTGTCATGAGAGGTATGGAGACCAAGGGGCCAGTTGCCTGAGTTGTATTCAGGGAACTGCACAGGCGTGAACTCCACACAGTGATCATACGTGCTCAGTGTCCCCATAATGTGGGCAAGTGGGTTTTATTGCTGACCTCTCGACGTCTAACATAAACTCGATGACTTCATTTTACTGTTGGGAAAGAAGCGTGAGGTGGCTTGTAACTGCGGGAATGATCACACATTTCTCCGTAGTAGCACCGGACGTTGAGGGTCAGTAGCGGTTTCTGGATCTTGCTCTGTTGGAGGCCGTGGGCAGTTTTTACAGTGAGATCCCATCACAGATGCTCTGGTCTCAGAGCAGAGCTCTGCTGTGTTTGGATGCTCCGAGTATTTTGGAGGAAACTGAACGTCCCGAGAGTTTTAAAGTATCAGTTCAGAATCTCTGCCTCGGCTCCCAATCCCTTCCTGTCTCCCCGAGCCTCCTCCTTGACGCAGCCGGAGGTCTCTGCCAGGAAAGGCTAGTCTCCCATAGCACAAGACTGTGTATGAGAATAAATGAAAAACCCATCGTGTTGGTGATTTCAGCTGTTAAATCCCCCAGCTCTTTCAAGATGTTTTCAACACTCTTCTTGGATTTCTGATAGTTGAATATAATTTTTTCAATCCAGTACAATGAAATGTCACTTGAAAGGGTATGTTAATGCATATGAATTACTTCGTTATCAACTGGCTATATGTTTGTATTCTTCCCTTTGCTCTTCCTGGCTTTGCATTTCTTATGTGACAAGAATGGCTCACTTAACTATAGAATTTTAACCTCATAACATCATCATTAATTTTGAAAAAGATTATAAGAATCTGAACATTTAAAATTCTAGTAGCTGTTATGAAAGTGTAGAAGTTACATTTTGAAACTATAGGTTCTTCTTTAAAAGATCCACATGGAAGCAGTAACATATGTGCCTGGTTTTTTATGTTTTTGCAATTCCTCACATCCTAAACAAAGAAAAGGCACTTCTCTCTTTAAAAATTTTCTGACTTTAAAAGTTAATATGTGCATTATGGATAAATTGAGAAGTTATAAGAAGTGAAGAACACAAAATTATCCATAATTGTAAGGAGTTTACAGTTGGTGTGTCTTTGTGAGCCCGTATACATATTTACTAATGCAAATCCTAAAGCCATGAGTACTATAGTAAGTGAGAAGGCCCTTCATCAACTCAAACAAGGAGAGAAAAAGTAACCCAGCCTTTTGTGAGGACAAGGATTTCATAAAAAATAAAAATGGTAACAGGACTCTGGGTAAAGATGTTGATGGAGTTACATTAAAGTAGTTCATTCTCTCCCTACATAGCTTAAAATGAGACATGAAGCAACAGAGTACGATAAGGATACGTCTCAGAGAATTCATGACTTCAAATATCACTAGGATACTACACATCTTCAAAATGTTAAGAATAAAACTTTATATACTATACTGTATATTGTATTTTTTTTACTATCACTAACCAATGATAGTCCAGATGTTTGAGGAATACAAGATCCAGGAGAAGATATTCTTGCTTTTTCATGTAAGTTCCAATTTAGCTTGGCCATCATTCAGTCAGGGTGGACCTCAAGTTGTATAAGTGCTTGTCTTTGCTTCCAATTGGAAATGGTATATTATCCTGTGAAGATTAAGTTCCTTAAGCATGACCCAGTCTCAGGGGCTAGTCTTACACTCCAAACTACACATAAGAATGACTTTTCTAAAAGGTACACACAACATGTTGCTGGCTTGTTCAGTAATTTTTAAATAACTCACCATCCCCTTCAGAGTAAGTGGAAACTACTTTAAATCTCTAAGGATACTCTCCTTCATATTCGTATGTTCAAGTGTCTCTTCACTGTTCTGTTTGGCTTCATCCCACAGACACCTCAGTGCAGAATGTGACAAACTGATCTCATCTTTTCCCATAAACCTGTTCTCCCATCTGTGTTATTTTAGATGTTGGCACCTCTAGGAAGCTGTATTCAACTATCTGGTTGTTCTTCATTATTGTTGTTCCCTGAGGTTCTCCAAAGTGTCCAGTGACTCAAACATGATAGAAGTTGGTTTCTCATTCAGTGAGGTTACAGATGGGCAGGACCACGTGTTCCAAGGGTGGTTTAGAAATCGGTCAACTTCCATCCCAGGATTTCATTGTCTATAACCCGTGGAAAAACAGAGCCTAAGGCTCAGATGGGGTGGGAGAGGCCTGGAATAGGACGCGTCACCCCTGCTCACGTTCCATTGACTGGAATTTAGTGACGTGGTTCCCCAAAGTCTTGCAGTCTGGCCAAGTGCCCAGAAGAAGTGGAAATAGGTCTTTGCCATATTTCACCATAATCACCACTCTAGCCATTACAACCTTTCATTCACATCAATTTTGTTTTTTAAATATTTGTTAATTCTGTCTCTCTATTCTTACCACTACTATCCATCATCAGCTCTCCCCGATTCTGGAACAATGGTCTCTTAATTCAAACACTCCTAAATAAATATTCTATTCAGATAGTCTTCTCCAGAAAGTTCTCCCTGGGCCGTCTGGCTCAGCTAAATGTACCTCTCTCTGTCTCCAAGCCACTGTATGCACGTTTTTATGATGAAATGTACAGTATCATGTTAAAACATCTAAATACCTCCATCCTCCTTCCTGCTCTGTGAAATCTCCAAGGAGACTGATTTTTTAAAATTTCAGGGTCTTTAATGCCGTCTGTGATTTTTGCATAGACATTATATAATGGAGAAAGAAAGAATGGGTTGTTTGATGACTTTACTACCCCTGGGAGGGATAGTAAAGGAGTTCTTTGTTAAAGCAGATGGTTTCTGGATGTTGCACTCTGAATAAACTCTTCAGTTCTTGTCTTTTGTCTCTGACCTAACTGGTCTTACTCCTTTTTCAAGTGTGCACTGACTTTTTTTCTTACCCACCAGGCCAAAGAATTGTTTCTAGTTTCTAAAAAAGAGACTTTGCTCTTACTTATGGTATTTTTCTTCACTGTCTTTTTAAAAAATCATCCCCAGGCCCTTAATCCTGAGTAAATTATATCTACAGTTTTTTATTATAGTATTTCAAAGTGGATGTTCTGAGGTATGTGTTAGGTGCTGCAAGTGGTCTCTAGGGGCATTCAGTTGAACTCATCAGAATGTTCACTCGAAGCGTAATCAACTAAATCTATAATCAGACCCAGAGCCATCCAACCAGTGCGTCAACTATCCGTACCTCCCATCACCATCAGAGCTGTGTTCATGTTAGAAACTGGTTTTCATTGGAGAAGGGAGTGACTTAAATAACAGAATGGATATTAGAAATGAAGTTTTATGATGAAGTTATTAGATTGGCTACAGTACTGCGTGTGTGTGAGGTATACCCTTCTTTTCTTATATAAGAAGAGTATAAACACTACCATCTGTCCTGAAGCCTTTTAGATGGATCTAGGGCTGACCCATAATGGTTCTATAGCCCTTCTCCTAGAGGGAAGTTTTCTTCATCCCCTACAAAGAGTTGGCGGCATCTCATGCTAGAATAATGTCACATTTGCCTCAGGGGAACATTCTATGCAGACTTTATTTTAAAAATATATTTTACTGATTTTATAGAGAGGAAGGGAGAGGGATAGAGAGACAGAACCATTGGTGAGAGAGAATCATTGATTGGCTGCCTCCTGCATGCCCCTCACTGGGGATCAAGCCCCAAACCCAGGGATGTGCCCTGATTAGGAATCAAAGCTTGATATTCTGGTTCATAGGTTGATGCTCAACCACTGAGCAACACTGCCCAGGCTATGCAAGACATGTTTAGGGCACACAGAGACACAGGAAGCCAAACATCTTCAGGATCTCAGTCAGTGTATGTCTTTGTGTGTGTGTCCTAGTTGCCAATAAATAGTGGCATATATGGCAAAATGTGGGCTGAGTTTTGCTTCTGTTATGGGGGTGCAGCCAATTCTCAACTACTTCTAATGGAAGCCACCCCAAATATCAGAGTGTATATATACAAATTAAAGTAGACCACTTCACTATACTAAGCATTTGAAATTCTAAATCCAAGAGTTAACTTGTTCTTTTGTTTGTTTGTTTCTTATCTGTCAACCTTTATTTAAAGCATTTGAGAAGTTCTAGCACATTGAATGGAGAAGAGCTAGATAATCTGATGAAATACCAAGAATAAAAATTATTCAAACATATCATCCCAACATAAATGTTGTCCAACTTAAATCTTACAAAGACAATCCCCTGTATTATCTGCCTGCCACGTAAAAACCTTTAAATTATTTTATAAGAATAAATTAAAAGAAGTAACAACTTCTTATTCCAGTTCTCAACCTCCCCAATTCTTATTCTTAACACTTGAATGTGTAAATCTCTCTCATAGGTACCTTTAGAGTCAGGAAATATATTTCTGAGGGCTCTCTAATTTATTTCCTCATCATTTTAGAAACATATACTATGTGAGAGTTCTCAGACTTATGGTTCACGTTTATGCACTGAAAGCATTAGGGCAACTATTGCTTTCTACTTGGCCTCCTTTCCGCATTCACGTGGCCTGCTTGGTCCCTGCAGACACCGGTATTAGCATATTTCCTCTGGAAAGTTACCAGGCATTTCAAAGAGATTGCAGTCATTTTAATTGTGAACTGTCATTTTTATTTTAAAATAAATGGTGCAATAAAAGCATGGGGCAAGAGTTGAGAAGGGGAAGTCACTGCCTTTAGGAACATGTACAAATCTATTTCAGGGAATCCTTTCCAATACTCCACTCGGAACCAAGGAAATTTCCCCCCACGCGGAACCTCCCATCGGGAGTCCCATACACCCGCCATCATCACCGTTTCCATCTTGTATGCAACATTCTGCTCCGGAGAATTAGCAGTTCTTTCCTGGTTTAGCAGGAGGTCATGGTTTGTGTGATTCTCTTTGAAATGTAATATATAAGCTGAGCCGCCTCCTGCTGCTGCTGGTGCCGATTAGGTTTCTCATGCTTGTTTACGTTCCATGTGCTGCTCGTGCACAGGGGTGAGAAGGGAGTCAATTGCCTCGTCTGTAAAATGAGGGTGATGGTGCCAGGTGATCTCTAAGGTCCCTTCAGCCTCTAAAAGTGTATGATTCTAATAACCTCAGTTTAAGCCACATTAGTAAGAGGAATGGCTTTTCTTAGCCTCTTCTGCGGCACAGTGTTTGTGAGTGGCCTACTTTGCTTAGAAACAATTCACTAATCTTTTTTTTCTTACTCACATTTACTTAGTGTGTAGCTACTGAAACTACATTGCTTTGTAGCAGGTGACCTTCCCTACTGTTAAGTAAGCCTCTTGAAATATAATTTCTAATTTACCTGCAGCTCTATAGTATATTGTCTTAGCACTAGTAGATGCTTAATAAAGCTTAAAAACTGATTTCAAAGAGGAAGGGAGAAGGGGAGAGAGATAGAAGCATCAATGATGAGAGGGAATCATTGATTGGCTGCCTCCTGCATGCCCCACACTGGGGATCGAAGCTATAAGCCAAGCATGTGCCCTGACCAGTAATCAAAGTGTGACCTCCTGGTTCATAAGTTGACGCTCACCGCTGAGCCATGCAGGCTAGGCAATAAAGCCTCTTTAGTGAATGAATGAACACATACTTTTGTATCTCATATAACAACTTACAGAGTGTTCTTTTGGCCCATTACCAAGTATAAAATGTTAAAGTTGAAGGGACATTAGAATTAGCTCTAACCCATTGGTTGCCAACTGCGATGATTTTGTAGCCCAGTGCATTCTTGGCCAAATCTGGAGCCATGTTTGCTGGTCACAACTGAGGGGTGGGTGTTACTGACATCTAGTGGGTGGAGACTAAACAGCCTGTACGATTCCCTGCACGGTCTCCACCTCACATGTCAACAATGCTGAGCCTGAGAGTCTGCCCTCACTTACAAGTGAGGTAACTGACATACTGAAAAGTTAACATTTTCAAAGCGATCCTCAACTCCCGAGATTTTGCCTGATAGGTTGATTTTTAGTAAATTTTGAGAAAGAGATGGAGATATTTTCCCCATATGGCTTTTCCATCAGAGGTGTCGCCTTCTGCCCAAGAATGTGTCTCAGGAGGGTCCCCCATGGGCCAGAACCCATGACCCGGCTCTGTTCCCAGCCTTGGGGAAGCATCTTGTGGGGGGACACGCCCCTCAGGAACATGTTTCATTCTCTTCAATTTCACTAGTCCTGCCTTAACCCTCTTGAATAAACGCTTTCGAAAACCTAAGATGTATCTTTCTTTTGGGACAAGAGAAACCCCGATCTCAAAGACGCAGCTCTGGGTTACCTCTGGGGATAGACACAGGGGAAGCGAATGTCCTTACTTTGCAGTAAACCCCATCCCCCGCCCCCCCCCCCAAATAGATGTGGCAGATCTTTGCCAGGTTATTTGTCAGATTCATCTTTGAATAAATCACGGGAGAAATGAATTTAAGGAGACATCTTTCCCATTAGTTTTTGGGTTTTATTACTGGCATGGTCCACAAGCTTAAAGCTGCACATTCTAAGTGAATATGACCCGACTGACTACATTATACTTATATCAGAGTAAAAACTAATATTATCCACATGGGTATAGGCACTCTCAGATCACAAGTTATACTGGTTTTCAAACTGCCGTAATGACAGGAAAGAAAATAGCACATACAAAAATTAGACACTTTTGAAGTAGGTAGTAAAGAGGGATATTTCACAAACACTTTTTTATACACTGATTTATGAACAAACTCACTTTTAGTAGCTCTAGGAAAAACACCACTGCAAGTAGCCTTCTTGAAATTACTAGTATATTAATGGCATTTCCTTGAGCTATAAAGGGTCCCATGGAGCAAATACATTATTTGTATTTGTTTGTGGATCACCATACATATCCTCAAATATTGAGACATGGTTCTTGTTGTTCTCAGATGTTTTCTTGGTGCTTCATGTTCCAATATCAATATGTAATTTTCATACAAGGAACTGTGCTAAGTGTCCAATACTTTAGATTATACTAATGAGTTTTATAACCAGAAATTGTTTATTATCCATTTATTCCTCATAAATTCATTTAAAAATAACAAATATACCATTTTCAAAAGTATCCTCCTTCTTCATAAATTGTTGAAGGAAACTGTTTTCTCCATGCTCTTGTTTCTGTCTTTTCCTAGAACTCATGTGCTTATTTTTTTTCTTCAGGAATTTTATACAGAAAATCTTCATTAAAGTGGGCAATGAAAAAATACAAAAAACACAGAAATCACATTAGAAGTAAATGATGTTCCATTCTGTCAACAATTTGATTTTTCTAAAACTTTTCTAGGGCAAATTGAAGTATTTAATGGAGACATAATTATATATTATTGCCACTAGGGACACGTTGACATTTGTCTCTTGAAATGTCATGATGGATAGTCAACAATAAATAACACATTTTATTTGTGCGCTTTGCAGAACTTCTTTACTGTGGTTTGGTAAATACTTAGATCAAATATAAGATGGGCTTCAAGTAACTATAGAATAAGTGACAGTCGGATGGGGATTTCCCTCTCTGTTTCTCCCAGGGCACATCATGGAGGTACTGCTCATTTCTTACCAAGATATCCAACATATCAGCTCACAGGGAACATGTTAGAAAACTGCTTATCAAAGAGTAAAAAAAAACTTTCATCGCTCATATTAGTTTTAATAGTCTTTCCCTTTATACTCATTTTATTTAAAAATTCAGTCTTTCACATACAAATGAAATTGCTTAGAAGTTGTATTTTCATGTGTGACCTTGGAAAAGCAAGGGCAGCAGAGCTGTAATTGGGCCTTGCCTGGTTCCATGGTTGACAGGGATAGCGATCCTTCGGCACAGTTATTGGCGGCCTGCGCAGTGTGATATCTTTTTGGTAATGAACGTTTAGCACGTCCCTTCCTAACAGAAAATTTCAATTTAACCCTTTGAGTGCCAACCAATATCCTAGGAACTATGCTAAAATTGCCAAGGCATTTTTGCTGATTTTCCTTAGGTGCCATCTGTCAATAGAGAGTGGACTACTAGCATCTAATAGTGACACTGCAGGAGGAGTGGGGTAGCGCTCCCAGCACTTTTGGCGAAAGACAGGAGGAGTGCGATCGCGCTCCCCGGCACTCTAGGGGTTAGCATAACTTACATAATCACTTAAAATTTGCATTGCAAGACAATATAATACAATTATTAAGATTTCTCTGATAGCTATCCCAGTTTTTACTAGCAGTTATCTCAATATTAGTGCTAAACAAAAGCTCAGACTTGCATACGTTTGTGATTTGGTATAGTTTTTAGTTTGTTTCTGGAGGGAGAGAGGAAGGGAGAGGGAGATAGACACTCAGTCCACTGTCTGCCTCCTACACGCCCCTCCTGGGGATTAAGCCTGCAACCCAGGCATGTGCTCTGACTGAGAATGGAACCTGCAACTTTCTGCTGCATGGGACGATGCTCAACCAACTGAGCCACACCAGCCAGGGCTAAAGGCTCATTGAGAATGTGGGATTTTCCATTTCAGGACAATCTGCAGCCTGGGAGAAGAAACTGAAAATTGAGGCTTTTCCTAAACGAATGCCTTGCCAAATATTTTTTTTTAATTAAATGCCTATGTATCTTTTTTCTTTAAGAAATAGCATACTTGCAGTATTAAATAGTAACATTATTTTAAAAGCCTTTAGCAGCAAGATCCTAAAACAGCGCACTATGAAGCCGTTCTCCGTTAAAAAAGCATCTTTGATGGGCACGTGTAGCGGGCCCAGTCACAGCTTCAAATCCTAATCCCTGGTCATGTGCTGATCCCTGTGCGTGAGTATTACCTTCCCGGGCAAAAGGTGTGAGTAAGGGTGGTAAGAGGAGGAGCTTATCTGGATTACCCAGATGACCCTAAAGGAAGTCACATGCGTCCTTAGAAGAATCAGAATTGCTTTTAACAAAATGGCTCAGACAGCAAAAGGAGCGACAGCAGCCCTTGGAAGTAGAAGGGGCAGGAGCAGATGCTGTCCTCGGGCCTCCAGGGCACAGTCTGGCTGACCAGTGGGTTGCGGAAGCCTGGCCTTCAGGATTGTGAGGGACAATTCCCATTGTCTTAAGCCACCGAAGCCTGTGGTATGTTTACAGCAGCCAGGGGGACTAGTACAGCCTGCTGTTGCTAATGATGCATAATGACGAATTTAATATTTTATTAAGAAAATGATAAATGTTTGCTGTGTAGGTATAGATAGGGCATAGCCAACGAATTAACCTTATCATTAAAAGGTCAATATCTCGGAGGAAGCCTGGACACTATGAAAAACTTCCCATTGAAATTCTGGGACAGTGATGGTGAACCTATGACACGCGTGTCACAGGTGACACGCGAATTCTTTGTTAAATGGCATTTAAATATATAAAATAAATGTCAAAAATATAAGTCTTTGTTTTACTATGGTTGCAAATATCAAAAAATGTCTATATGTGACACGGCCCCAGAGTTAAGTGAGGGTTTTTCAAAATGCTGACACGCCGAGCTCAGAAGGTTCCCATCGCTGTTCTGGGAGAAGGTTCTGCTGAGGGATCCAGTCCAACCCCAGGGGCTGAGGAGGAGTCCCTGGCGATGGCAATGCCTGTCTGAGGGGTGGGGAGGGCCCCCAGGACAGCGCCAAGGGGACTGGTAGTTATTAATATGTAAGGACGCGTTTTGCTTGGCAGGAGACCCACCGGCACAGCCCACTTCACCCGCAGAACAGGCAGCATTGTTGGTGCTCTTGGAAATCTTCCGATGGCTGTGTGTACGGGTAATAAGATTATTTTTAACTGCACATTTGAAACTGTGACTTTGGATAGACATAGCTCTTCTGAAATATTTATATCAGTATCCGTTCTTGTAACCTCAAAATAGACAAACATAATTAAACATTTATATTTCACTTTATTGTATCATACATTTAAAATAAGAGATATAATAAAGTCCAATAGTTTTTCTTCATTAAACTAAGTATAAAAAGGAGTAACATAATTGGGAATGTGGGGCTGTTTCTCAACACTCTGACAGTTTATCACACAATGCCTGAGCCATCTAGGTGACTTTTCACACTTCCTTTAACACCTTGTCAACTCACTCAGTTAGTTACTCTAGTCGTGAACCTAAGCTTGTTTCTATGCCTATTGCTGTAGTCCTATCAGTCTTTCATTTTTTTAAATAATAAAAAATAGAAATGAGGACATTTCTAAAATATCAGGGGAAATGATATTCAGGTAGCTGAATGGGAAATAAGACAATATGTTCAAATAAAAATCCACTTGGTTGTCTCCTAAAAGCAAAAAAAACAACAACAAAAACTACCGGTAAATATGATTGAACATCCGAAAGCATGGACACCAGAGATGGAGGAGTGAATGAGATGCAGCCGATGCCCCACTCGTCACGGAGCCCAGGGGGTGTAGGGAGGAGGTTCTCACCTCACTGCTCTCCACTCCAGCCCCCGGCCTCCTCGCTTTTCCGCAAGCAGCTCGACTGTATTCCGTCCTTATTGCTTTCTATCGGCCATTTCCTATGCCCACGATGTCTTTTTCCCCCAACATCTTAGCTGAGGTCCTCCAAGAAGTAAACCCAGGGCCAAGGGCTCACATGCAGGTAGTGAGGGACTCCTAGTTCACTTCTGTTATCAAAAATGCATTGGAAATTAATTAAAATTACTATTAAAGATAAAGTAAAAGACCTAGGGAAAAAAAGTTGAACAATTTTGGATGAATGTTTTGTAGGGGGTTGAGGTGTGGGGCTCTTTAAAACAAGGTATGATCAATAGAAGGTAAAAGTGGAGAAACATTAATTTGATGACAGAATCTTCAAGAATGTTCCAAATGATCAATAATTCTTTAAAAAATAATCAGGCTCAAAGAAATTATATTTGCCTCACATATGACACATGGCTATTTTCACCAGTAGATGTAGAAATCCTACAAATGAAAGTGAGAGAGATGAACAAAACAACAGAAAAGCAACATGTATAAGTCTGGAAAAAGAAACACAAATATTCAACATAAAATTATGTAACACCCTTCATCTGGCCAGAAACTAAAGAAGAGAAAAGAAGTGAAGGACTCCTGGGAGATTTAGGATCAGACATGGACGGGACATATACTGCATCTGCCAATATTTCCTTTTCCAGAATAGGTCACATGACCCATGGAGATGCAATGGAGCTGCAAAGTTTATGTAGTTTTATTAATGATTAAGTAATAAACCTGACTATTACCAAACCTGGTATGCAATACAGAAATTTAAAAGAAGGCAATAGATTTATAGGCTCTGACATGGTATATAGCCAAGATAATATTAAGGAGAAATACTTTCAAGAGTGTATATTACATGATTCCATTAAACTAGGATTATAATGGCGAGAGAAATACTTTTGCAAATTTTGGACTTTGTCTTCTTCTGTCTCTTTGATAACATCTCTTCACTGAAAGCCCTAGTCATTAGTTTTATAAAATATATACAAAAGCTAGTCTAGTTTATTCTCATTGTTATCATTATCACCATCATGGGCATGATAATGATAATTTCTGAATATTTATAGAGCTAAGTGTTTGATGACATAAAACACTTTTATTCCCAGTTCACTTGGAATTTATTGGGAGGAAACAAGAGAAAATATTTTTATAATACACAAAGGAGATACTTTCAAATGTGAGAGAAAAAGTGACTTTCCCAAAGTCAGTGGTTTCCAAGTGGTTACAATTACCTAGTTTTCTGAGTTTCTAATTTAGGAAACTTTTGAACAAAGGATAATTGTCAGTTAACTCAGAAGCAGCTATAAATATCAATTGATTAAAATCTTCAAGTGTTTAGATGTTATCACGATTAGAAAGTGTACTTCTGAAAACAACAACATTAAAACAGCACGAAAACACGAATGTCAAAGTTGTGTTCTCATAGGTTAATGAATTGTATCCTCAACCCAGCAGGCTCTCTGGGGAATGGACGCAGAACCATTCAGCCTCCCTAAGGACTGAGTCCTGTGGGCTTTATCGTTTTATTTAATGTTGCTATGAGGAGGTCCCATGCTGACTATTTTGATGTATTTTCAACTCTACTAAGTATATGTGTTTGAGGCAAATCAATCACCACCTAGAGATAAAAATCCTCTTTATGCCAACCTCATACTCTCTCCCTCGTTTTAACAATTTCAGTTCTTTGCTGGGACCATATGTCAGCGGCATCATTCAGAACCTGGGAAGCACGTATTTGCATATGGTCTGACACTGTGCTATTCTTAGTAAGTTAAAACTTAATAGACCTTGCATTTGAGGAGTTTAAAACAGAAGGTGGAGAAATAACTTAGACAGAAACTAAAAGTAAGACATTTAAGAGGGTGACCAAGTGCTCAAATACAAAAACCACACAAACCCCCACTTTTAACAAAATAGAGGTTTTTAGAACATTAGGCTACAGTTCAAAGTAGGGAAAAAGATTCTGAAAGCTTGTGCTTCTGAATGCCAGCCAAACTCAACGTGCATGAGATGTTGTTTTCTTCATGTAACTGTGTCCTCAGCGATTTCAACCAGTGGCAGATGTAGACAGCCATTCATCAGCTGTTCAAAGACCAGAGGAATTTCTAGAGATATGATTAGCAGGTAGGAGATGCCAGCGACTGCGCCCAGAGTGTGGTTGTACCCGGGGAGCCACCGGCTTGGGGCTGTGTTCGCTCCTGTCAGCCCTGCCAGGCGCCCCCTCTCCATGTGAGCAGCAAATTGCCACCTGTGCCTTGCTCTGCACTTGACTAAATTTGATAATAAGACTATTCCACTTCCAGCTGGGATTTCCTCCCCATCATAAAAAAAATATTTCCTGAAAAAAATCTTGCTATTTTTAACTACTCAACAGTTCATACTTGCATAATTAAGGAAAAATTATTCCGACGATGCTCTTGTGTTTTTGCTTCATTTAAAAATGTATTTTGGGCAATTGAATTCTCAAGGCTGAGCAGAAAAGGCAGGGGTCATGATTGTTAACCATTTGTCTTTTTTTGTTGTTGTTTTTATAACGTTGTTCATGGAAGACCTTCCCCTAAACAATCATTTTATTTAGCTGTTGATTCCTCAGCAAGATTTTAGGATTTTCTTGAATTTAACCTCATTTTGTGGAATGATTCACAGGCTTCCAGACAGCCCTGGGCCAGGTTAGCCAGGGATCAGCACTTGCTGCAAAGAACATTCTGACGTGTTGAAGAATGGGGTCAAGGTGTCCTGGAATAGAAATGAATACAAGCATGCATTTTAAAACTTTACCAGCCATTAAATATTTCTTCCAAACACCCATTTATATTTTTGGACCATCTTCCATGGACACCTGTATTTATGTGAAAGTCTATGTCGAATTAAACAACGTGTTTCAGTGGTTTATTAGTATATTATTGTTCGAATTATATACTAGAGTTTCTGGAGTTAATTTGAGATAAGACTTAAGTTTATAATTTATTTTTACATTTATTTAGTATGTATGCTACCTAATAGTAAAGGGATGATTAAGTCTTTAGAAGCCAGATGTATGGGATGTCATCTCCTGGAAATTATGCAGGGTTCAGCCTGCAGCACATCAGGTGGTAACGGGCAATGTTAGCATCTCTTGGACCTGGGATGAGTTCAGATACAGATCCTCAATGAGAACAGTGTCATTCCCAAAGGAATAACAATTTGGTCTTGGTGGGGACAGGGGTAGAAAAATATTTTTATTACAACAGTCTGCGGCACTCCAAAGCTCAACCTTACTCTATAAAGTTTTATTTCTTCGGACAAACATGCTTAGGAGATATTGCGGGTTAGGTTTCAGGTCACCACAATAAAGAAACGAGTTGTAATTTCTTTTTGCTGGTGTAGGGTTTTGCTTTTCACTTGGAAAAAAAACCAAAAGACCTGCCCATCTGGTGTAACGCAGTGGTTGAGCATCAACCTATGACCCAGGAGGTCATAGTTTGATTTCTGGTCAGGGCACATGCCTGGGTTGCAGGCTCAATCTCTGGTAGGGAGTGTGCAGGAGGCAGGTGATCAATGATTCTCTCTCATTGATGTTTCTATCTTCCTCTTGGAAATCAATAATGAAACACACACACACACACACACACACACACACAAACATACGGAGTGCAATAAGGTGAAGCACAATGAAACAAGGTGGCCCTGTATTTGATTTCTCTAATGGGATTTTCTTGGGTCTCACAAGTGACATTGGTATTGATTTTTGGGAAGATGCACACATGTTTGGAAAATTATTGCTACAAAATAATAATGAATAGACGGCTGTGATTGGAGGACTTTCTCTTGATGATTTGCTCCATCTAGAAGTCCTATCAGGAAAGGTGGCCTGTAGGTGCCTATTGGGTGCCATTGTCTGCCTTTTGGATCTACTGGTTTATGCTTTTTTGTATGTGGGTGACTCTGGAATTAAATAAAATAGTATATATTTTATTATTTAATTCTACACCACTAGTGAACCCATAATTATGTCAAGTACTGAAAAGAAAATAACAAACACTGTAATATCTTAATGACTTTATTGCCTTAAAAACACTTTAAATTCTCGGATTAAATTCTTATTGTTCTTTTCTCTAACCTCTTTGACTTTTCTTTCCCTTATCATGTTTTGTAGAAATAGTCAACCACATTGCTTGAGCTGGGTTGTGGAGTCATCTTTGGGTTCTGTCTGTTCCTTCACTCCCATTTCAAATCCAGCAGCAAGTATGTTTGTTCCTGTCACCCTTTCCACTCTGGCCTACCCTAGAGAATTACAGTCCAATTATGAAAATTACAAATTTAGGACAAAAAGCACTTGGGGTAAGAGGCTTCATTTCACTCCGGTTAATACATAGACTCTGGAAAGATTGTCTAAGAGGCTGGCATGTACAACCCACAGTGAGCGACCTTGGACTTCTGCCAGGGTTTGGCTGCAGTGCCCCTGGTCTGGCATACACACTGTCTTGGGATGGCTGGCTAAGGGTGCTCGATAGACAGGAGTGGCTCCCCATGGAGTATTTGGCAGTTCAGAACCATTCGTCAGGCTGGAGACATGCTTGATTGTCACAACAGAGTGGCTGCACTGACAACCGGTGGGTAGAGGGGAGGGGTGCGGCTCACCATCCGACATGCACAGGGCAGCCCCACAGCAAAGATTGTCCAGCTCTAGACACTAAAGTGCTGAGGCCAGAAGCCTTAGAGCATTTAGTCATCCCATGGGGGGAGGGGTGGCGCTCTGAGAGACTGAAATGAAGCTGGGAGGTAGGGACACTATGATGAAGGCTTTCAAGAGAAAGGGGACAGCCTGGCCAGCATGGTTCAGTGGTTGAGCATCAACCCATGAACCAGGAGGTCATGGTTCAATTCCTGGTCAGGGTACAGGCTCAGCTTGTGGGCTCGATCCCCAGTAGGAGGCATGTAGGAGGCAGTTGATCAATGATTCTCTCTCATCATTGGTGTTTCTATTTCTCTCTCCCTTCCTCACTGAAATCAATTATATATATATATTATCAAGCCATAGTAAAACAGAAGATTGTAGAGATTCAAAAATAAACTTTTGGGGGAAAGGGGGTCATACTTTCAACAATAAAGATTAAGAGAGAGAGAGAGAGGAGAGAGAGAGAGAGAGAGAGAGAGAGAGAGAGAGAGAGAGAGAGAGAAGAGAGAGAGAGAGAGAGAAAGGTGATGGTGGAAAATCTGACCAGGCAGATCGATGACCCAATGGTCTGTCACTTTTTTCAAAGTGCGTCATTTGGGTGATTATCACACATAAAGGAGCAGGTGGCCTTTTCCCTTTTCATGGGACTCATCATTAAAGCTGCCCATCACCCAAGTTTCCCTCAGCCTTGCGATTGATCTGGCTTAGAGAGCACAACCTCCTGGTGGAAGGAAGGACCAGGCACCACGAGATGCCCCGTTTTCTCTGGGTTCTGTCTGCCTTTCCCTTGCTTGTGTTTTTGAAATCACTCATACAGCTTGACACTGGTAAGGGTTCTGGTTTGTGTGAGTCTGATTTGATTATGGGATTCTCTGTGTTAGCTCAGCAGCCGTGGCTGTTTATGCTGTAATGGTACCGCCGTCTCTATGTGAGGTTGGTTCTTCATCACTACAATGTGAGATAATAGTTACATCAGGGACAGGGCTGCACATGTATCCTTCTGAGGGAAATGGTAAACTTTTAAAAGCAAACGATCCTTCTTCTTATGTTAATGTACAGGACGTGTTGCTGAAAAATACATGCTTCTCAACAGAACAGCTTGCACCTAATACACAACCATTTTATGATTTTAGATTCTTGGATTTTTTCCAAACGACCATTTTGAGAACTGCCCTATGGTTTGTAGAGGTGACTGGAGGTATGCTGCATCTATAGCTTCTCTCTGTATTCTATAACCCTTGTCTTTACTGCGAGTCTTTGTGATTCCCTTCTTGTTTCTAGGTAACGTTTGAAATGTGGGTGTGGGGACAACGTTATAAATGCCTCACTACACTTTTCCTTTATTTAAGGCTTTGTGTTCAACCTACCTTGTCAATAAATTGAATATAGGGTATTTAACTTTTATTTTCTGTTGAGAGAGAAGGGAATTTACCTTGTAAGATAGTAAATAATTTCCAAATTTACTCATGTCAAAACCATTATGTGAAGTAAAAAACTATGGAGTCTAAAATAAAAATTATGTTTTTGCAAGATTGTCAAAACTAGATTTTTCCCCCACTAATTACTTCTGGCATATCATTTTAATGCTAGTTAAAATTTCTACTATGAATAACTGAGATTTAATTAAAGTCTTAATCTAATTAGCACTAATAAGTGTAACTTTGATTTTCACAGTCAGAAGATAGTTTTAATATAAAGTATTGAATTCCCTTTATAGATATTTGATTGGAATGTAGATTAGGATGATCACATTTTAATCTGCTATTTTGCAAGTTTTAAAAGCCTTATTTAACTGGTGATATTCATTTAGATTTACTAAAACATATGATTGTATGCAAATGCTAATTATAAGAGATTTTAAAGAAATCAAAATGGTGACTTCACATCTAAAAGTATTGTATAGAGATGGTAAATACTGGTCTTGTATACAGAAAGGTTTCAATTATTCAGGTCAATGTCTACATGAAATTTCAGGAATTTTTTACTCTTGTGGGTCCTGGGTGTATCTCCATCCCATATCGGTTTCCTTACCTCTATCTTAAGCTCTATAACTTGTTTCTTCCTTAAGCTTCTTTCAGTTAAGCTTTTAAGCACGCCATCTGCCTCATGTTGGGACTGCAGTGATACAGTGACTATGCTTGATGTGCTTTTTAAAAAGCAGAATCTTGACTATGCAGTAATGAGCTCAGGTTAGTCATTTTTATGTGCATATAAAATAATATGCACATTCAGTATTATTAACAAACAGAAAGTACACACATCATATGCAGACAGCGTTGCGGATTTTTGCCAACCTTACACACTCATACCAGCACCCCCTAGGGAAGCAGAGGGTTTCCGGGTCCCCAAGCCCCTCTGTGCTCCTCCTCCTCTGAGGGGGAACTGGTGCTCCAACCCCAAACGGCAGGCATCGGTCTCACACCTGTCTGAGTTTCATAAGGGGAGTCCACGACTAGGTACATGTCACTACCTGCTTTCCTTGCTCAACATTATGTTTCAGAGTTTAGTCTGTGTTGTTAATTCTAAGTGTAGTGTATTCCTCCTGGTTTCTGTGTGATTTTCAATAAGGACCACATTCTTTTATTCTGAGGGTGGGGGTAGGCTTTTGGTTGCTTCCAGTTTGGTGCTGTTATGAGTAAAACAGCTAAGAACATCCCACAGATGCTTGTCATTTGGTGGCTAGGTGTTCTCTTATCTCTTCTATGTAAACCTCAGATGAAACAGGACACGGACAGGGAAATATTTACCTTAAGTAGATTCAGTTGAAGAGTTTTCCTAAGTGGTCGTACCAAGTTGCACTCACTTCCACAAGCTGGGAAAGTGGCACTTACTCTACAGGACGACCAGCATTTGGAAGTCAGTCTTTCTAGCTGAGCCCTCCGCTGTGTGTGAGCCTGATGGACTGAGGTCTGAAGATCACCAGAAACAACCGGAAGTCACAGTAGACTTACTGACTTGCTGTAGCACCTGGGCCTGCACAAATGGGGAAGTGAAGGTGGTGCCCGTGGAGGATGGTGAGGGCTTGTTAGTGTGTGGTTCCTCCTCGGTGATTTTCAGGAAGGATTAAGGACAGAGAGCCCGGCTGCCATGGCTCAGTGGCTGAGCATCAACCTATGAACCAGGTGGTCATGGTTTGATTCCCGGTCAGGGCACATGCCCAGGTTGCAGGCTCTCGGGCTTGATCCCTGGTAGGAGGCAAGCAGGAGGCAGCCAACTCATGATTCTCTCTCATCATTGGTTCCTCTCTCTCTCTCCCTTCCTCTCTGAAATCAGTATTTTTTTAAAGGAAAGAGGGATCTGTTCTGTATTGGGAGTTGTCATGAAAACATGGGAAATTAGTAATGGCATATTTAAACTCTCAACAAAAGTCCATTTAAAACCTTCTTAACTTTTAACTTCTTTTATGGATCATACCAATTATTTATAGTGGAATATATGAACCTTTCTAAAGCATGCAGTTTATACAAATCCTATTTATTTTCTATTTCTATTCATATTTGGTATTTTACTAATTATTTTGTAGTAACTCTTTATATGTAATACACAGTAGCTCCTTGACTATATTAGTTGTCAATATTTTTAAATTTTATTATTTGTATTTTGATTAAGTATGTCTAGGATGATTGTAGGAGAAGATAGAAACAAATCAAATATTTGAAGGCAGATATTAAAGGTTCTGAGAAGGCAGCACTAGAGCATCAGAAACTGTTTGAACATAAGTTAATTCAAGTGCTTCAGAGCCAGACTTTTCACTCTGGACTCTACCTCTAATTACCTTTGTGGTTGGGGCAAGCTCCTAAACTTTCCTTGTTTTAATTTTCTTATCTATAAAACGGGAAAGTAATTACACAAATCTCCTGTGACAGTTTGTCTCGGACCGATCTGAGGACCATACCTGGCTCTGTGCAGTGCTGGCTGAGCTGTCTGTGATTCCCAAAGCGAAAGCTGTGTTGTACACAAGCTCCACGAAGGGAATGCCAGGGAAATAAAGCCTTATTGTGAGTTCTGAAAATTTCTTATCTTTCAGGAGATATTTTCCAGGAACAGATTAATGCTTTCCAATTTAGCTGAGGCTCCACAGATACTTATTACAGAGGGCAATTTAAAACCTCCCTCAATTGGATCATTGTATGATCTAATTTAAATGCCCATTGCTTTCACCTCAGGGTTTTATCAGCATAAAAGATCCTAATTATCATCAGTATCATTATTACTGGCATCGGCCCTATCTGAATAGTCCTATGAGACTAGTAGAGAAATAAATCCCACTGGAGGACTTCATTTTAATTGTGGACTATTCATAACAAACTAAAAAAAATGTTTTTTTGTCTTCGGAAAATTCTTTCATAATGAAACTATAAAAATTAATTTTTAACAATAAAATGTAAAATGCTGTGATATATAATACCTCTTATTTTCCTTTGGGTATTTTTTGTTTTGTTTAGAGTTGTGGATTGTAAAGTATGCCATTTACCAACTAAGTGTCAGATGCATTACAAAGACTGGCCGTAGACACTGGTATTATTAATTCAGAAAACATTCAGCTCCTTGTATAGTGAATTACTTTATTTTTTACATGCAGCATTAAAGCAAGGAAAACTAAAGAATTATTCTCAGTATCATTTTCACTGTTAACTTTTGAAATTTTATGAGATAGTTACCATTAATTCAGCAGTACAGTAACTCCTTTCCAGTGTGAGAAATACAATGATATATTTGTCAACCTATTATCATCTTTTATTGCCTGCCTATCATAGTAATTTAAATCATTTATAGCATACATGTTATATGTATGGTATATCTACATGCATGTATAGCATGTGTGTAAGTGTACATGCACACCTGCACACATGTATACACACACATACTTTTTTTGTGCCCCTGAAATTGGAGGCCAGTGCAGTTTGAGCAAAGAGTTCATGCTGACATGTTACCTGCAGGGCACACCTGCTTTGCATTCCTGGGGCCTATGCCATGCAGTGCCCATGGGATCAGGCAGTTCATACTAATGATGTGATTAATGGTGGGCTCCTGTGTTCGCTCGTCAGGACTGACGTCTGAGTACCCGAATTCACGCACACAGGAGCCACGTGCCTACATGACTCGCCTCCACAAACACCTCGGATGGGAAAGCTTGGTGATCTTCCCGGTGGACAATGCTTTGCTTGTGTTGTCATTTGACGTTATTTGAAAAATTAAGGGCATCCATGCAACGTAACTGGGAAAGGTTACCTGAACGCTTAGACGTGGTTTCTCCTGAAAATTTGTCCAGTGCGCTTTTTCTCCTTGCTGATTTGCATCCCTTTTCTATAACAAAAATTATCATAAATATAATGGTTTTGCTGAGTCCTACCATCCTTCTAGTGAATCCTCTAGCCTGCCCTTTGGGACCCTTAACACAGTGACTTTGAGGCCATTTCAAACAGCAGGTGCAATAGGAAGACAAGGCCCTGCTACAGACCTTTGATGGTTGGCTCTGAAGTCTTTTTTTTTAATTCTAACTTAATATATTTAGAGAGAGGGAGGGAGGGAGGGAGGGAAGGAGAGAGAGAGAAAGGAAAACATTGATTGGTTCCCTCCCTTATGTGCCCGGACCCCAGGATCAAACCAGCAACCTAGGTGTGTGACCTGAATGGGAATAAACCCTGGTGAACCGACTACACTCCAGTTGACTGAGCCACCCAGCCAGGGCATCTCCGAGTCTTAACTGGCTTTTGGAAAAGTACTTGGGCAACGGCCCTGCCTGTTCCTCTTGGTACGGGCGCCCAAGGCCTCTGAAAGCCTGGGTTCCTTAGTGGTTTGGCCAGGGGCCTCCCTGAATCCGCACTCTGCACTCTCTGCCACCTCTCCTAGTGGTTGGCCAGCGAGAGGTTAGCAAACATGGTGTCAACAGAGCCTTACAGACGCGCGCACAGGCCGCCTTCTCCTTGGGACTCTGCCCAAGTCAGGAGCAGACCAGGCGCAGCCGGGAGGACACGCGAGGCCACTGGGCCCAGCTGAGTGGCCCAGCTGAGTGGCCCAGTGGGACCAGTTTAGCCCAGAGGCTCCCTGCCGACACAGGGTGCTTGAAAGCCCCCCCCCCCCTGATCTACAGATAACTGATGAAGAAACACTTAAAGTTGCGTTTTCTGAGGATTTGCCAGGCAGCAGTGTCATTCTGGCAATAGCTAACCATCAGGGCCCCACATATCAATGTTCACTATCGCTTTCCTTGCACACTTGTCAGCGCACTCACCACCTGGATCTGACCTCTTCTCCTTCCCTCGGAACTAACTGTGGGCTTTAAGGCTCTGGGTCCGCCTTCCCGGTTACCAAAGGCTACAGTTTGCCTAACGTTTCGCCAGAGTGTAGTCTCCCCTCAGAATGTCCCTGCAGTTGTGCCTGCTTCTCCGTAAGGACTGTGCTTGCACCTCTCTCTGCCCCGCTGGCCTGCTCAGCTCCGGGCTCAGCGTAACTCTCTGACGTCTCCTTTTGGTCACTACTCCAGAGTGACTCTCAAAGAAGAGAAAGTACATTATCTTATTCCTTGGTTTACTACATTCAGAAAAAAAATCCAAATGTATTCTTTTCATTGCCTATTGGTCCTATATGACCTGGCCCCCAGCTACCTCTGAGTGAGAAAGGAGGGAGAGAGGATGGGAACCTGTGTGAAGTTATATGTGTACTAGGAAAAGTAGTCACCTTCACAGGAGAGAGTCCAGTGTGGTGTGATCTCAAAGGGCATAACAATGCCTTAGGTGTAATCTTGAAAAACAGACCATGCCAGTGGGTCCAAGAGTCAGACGGACCACGGAAACAGAGAGTGTGGGAGCAGGATGTTCATGGGGCAGTGGCAGGGGGCACACCTGGTGCCCTGGACTAGGGTTCAAGGGCAGGTCCAGTCCCTGGGAAGGTAACAGGTTGAGTAAGGGCAAGGCGGGGCCCCAACCCTAGAATCTGGGAGATAAACAGTTTTCAGGGAAGAGATGTAGAGGTTCAGGCCCAGGAAACAAGGTTAAGTTTGACAATACGAATTGGGATACAGGATCAATAAAATCTGTAACAAATCAGAGGCCCCACTATCCACGCAGACCCGTGAGGAGGGATAGCAGCTAGAGTGCGTGATCTTGCTTCCCGCTTGCTGCGCTGGGGTTTCTCCGTCTCCCTGCTTCTGTTCGTGGTCTGGAGCCTGGATTTAGAGTTATTTCAGTTACTATAGTGATTGACGCTCAGGAACGAGGTAAAACCAGTGCCCACTTCTACTTCAGGTTGTTGCAACCGTATCATTGTTCTGGATGCTTCCATCTTAAAGATTTTGGCGGTGTTGCTAAAAAACGTGGAGGGATTTAAAATAAGGACACACCTGCTCCCAGTCTGCACATGACTGCACTGAGTTGTTTGGTTCTTCCCAGTAATGCCCATGTGCTAGCAGCACCGCTTCAGTCCGCTCTCTTGGAAAAGGGGCTGGTCTGCTCCACTGAGGGCTCCCCAGCTGTTTAGGTTTATGTTCATGCAGGACCCCATGCAAGTCTTGTCTGGGCTCATCTTGGAAATCTTCAATCAAGAAGTCCTCAGTTTTCCTCTGTTTGTTATTTAATATCAAGAACCATGAGGTTCAATGGCTATACTATTTACTCATAGAGCTGCATAGAAATGGTTTCTGTAGCATAACGGGAAAACATAACTTTATTAATCACTTATGTTTGTGGTATCTTGAACCAAGAATTCAGCAATAATAACATTTAAAAGCTTCTATAAGAACTTCTGGCTAGCATGTGCAGTTTCTTATATATTCTTATCACCTCTATTCTTCAAAAATGCTTATTTGTTGTAATAATAAGGAGAAATGCATTTTAGGAATGATAAACTATTTTACTATTTATAAATATTTTAAAATTTCAGATAATGTCTGTGTCATGTTAATTATTCCTGTGATATTGACTAAATTATTTGCAAAGAACTATTTTAACCCTGGAAGTTTTCTCATATATATACATATATATATATATATATATATATATATAAATTTATTTATGTGAAAACAAAATAATTTAATATTACACACTTGGTTTTTAGTAACTATAGTAAATGTATATTAACTCTATATTTAAAGTGATTAATTTCTGAATCTGCTAATCATTATGTTTAGACTTTAAAAGCGGTATCTGCCCCAGTGAAGAAAAGCTATTTTTATTTCAGAATTCTCCTCATTCCACTGTTAGCATAAAGCATTTTCATTTCCGAAGTAACTTTCTAAGTTTAATATAACCTCTATTCTTACAAGTAAGTAGAAAATGATTTATGTTTTTTCATTTCTCGCTTTAGGTAAAGCACAGAATAAAAATGCATTATTTTGGAAATATTTTTCTGCTGAAAAGTTTCCAGGCCCATATCTCTCCCAAAGAGGAAAGGTTGTTTAGTAATGGGCCCTTTTAGTGGGCGGTGCCGTGACCAGTCTGCTAAGCATTTGCTCTGAGGGCAGCCCACGGGGAGACTGATTAGGAGAACTTACGGGGGTTGGTTCTGGGTCTCAATATGGGGCCCCTTTAATGATATGGGGGACGGACTAAGAAGGAACTGAAACACAGTTTATTAAAGGTGATTACCAGAGCTTGAAACTTCGGGAAAGTGCATTTATTATTTTTTTGCTAAATCCCCAGGAAATAAGAAGTTCTGACAAGGTCTTTTATTATAATGTGTAAAATCTACTTAAGACTTGCAGGCAGAAAATGAGAAATTAAACAGCTTAGTTGTGAATTATTTTCTTTCATAGAGCATTAAACATTAATAGGATAATATTTCTATTTAGAACCAAGAAACAGTATCTAATTAATATACTAACAAATTTATTTGTGGAACTCATATAAATGTATTAATAACATTTTTCTTTATCTCTAAAGAAAATGGTCTATTAGCCTTTATTTTTTACCAAAAAAAAAAAAAAAAAGAAGCCTTTTGATTTGTGTAAGCTTGTGGTATTGTGTTAGGAAATGTTGAATAAAACATTTTAGTATTGTCAGCTTAAGCTCAAGGTGTAGATTCTGTTGAGGCCCCATTTCCTCACCTCCTCAGGGTGAGGGGAAGGGCGGGGGGGGGGGGGGCACTTGTATACAGCAGGTGCTTAGATTGCTGGGAGCCAGCCGGTCCTCAGGGCACATGGGAGCTTCTGTCTCATTCTGGTCGTGCTAGACTCACAGGCATCAGTGCCAGGGAGGAAATGAGTGAGGCAACAGATAAGTGACCACAAGATTTGCTGCCCAGGCTGAATGGACCAGTGTCCGTAGCAACTAATCAGTTTTGCAGATGTTCTATAGAGCAATGCTTCCCATACTTTAATGTGCATACAAATCCCCTTGAAATCTGTTAAATTGTAGCTTCTGATTCAGTAGGTTGGGGTGATGGGTGGGGCTGGATTCTGCAATTCTAACCATCCTGTTGATACCCAGTCTACCTTTGCCTGTGGCACCATCATTTCCCTTAACACCTCCAGAAAGTCTCCCACAAGACTCAGCTAAGCAGAGTCCTGTGAGGTATGTTGTCATTATGATTCTAGCTCTGTCTGGAGGGGAGGTCTTTGTAAGGACAAAAGAGATAGTTAACTCTATTTGTTCAGAGAGTGTGTTCCTTGGTCAACCCCTAATATTTCAAGTGCTACTTATTGGTTCTCTTTCCCTATCCCTCTTTTCCTGCCCATAGTTTGGATAAAGTGTACACAACTTTAATGTGTTTTATTTCTATTTAGCTAATTCTAATGACCTTCCCTTAAGCTGCTCAATTGATTCTCCTACTGATCAATACTTCAAACTCAACTTAATCTATTAAGAACTTGGGAAAAGATTATGTTCATTTTTAATGCACACCCTGTACATCTGTCTTGATGTAATTAAAAAAACACAATAGAGAAAATAAAACTCACTGAAACACTTCTGCTGATATACAGGCACAAAATAAGCTTAGGTTGAATATTCCATATAATAAAAGCCTAATATACTAAGTTTCCGGTCATTCGGTCATCCGTTCAACCAATCAAAGCATAATATGCTAATGATATGCTAAGGCCACTCAACCACTTGCTATGATGTGCACTGACCACCAGGGGGCAGATGCTCCAACCAGTAGGTTAGCTTGCTGCTGGAGTCTGGCCAATCAGGACTGAGCTAAATGGGCTGGACACACCCTAGAACCCTCCCACGGCCCCTCCCTGGCTGGCCAACCTCCAGTGTCCCTCCCTAGCCCTGATTGTGCACCGGTGGGTCCCTCAGCCTGGCCTGCACCCTCTTGCAATCCAGGACCCCTCAGGGAATGTCGGAGAGCCAGTTTCAGCCCTATCCCGGAGGCCAGGCCGAGGGACCCCATTGGTGTAAGAATTCGTGCACTGGGCCTCTAGTAACAAGTCATTTTCTAACCCTTTGTACACATCTAAAGGGACTTCAAGTGAGTTTACTTTTCTGGATGCAGCAATGAAGGATTTTTATCTCAGGAAATGAGACATACATTATCATTTTTATTTGAAGCATTTGATAAGAAGAGTGGGTTCAGTCATTGTCCAGGTGATGTGCTTTGAATGGTGTTGAAAGTTACTAGCCGGTTTGGCTCAGTGAATAGAGTGTTGGCCTGCAAACTGAAAGGTCCTGGGTTTGATTCCAGTCAAGGGCACATACCTAGGTTGAGGGCTTGATTCCCAGCTCGGACCCTAGTCAGGGCACGTGCAGGAGGCAACCAATCAATTTGTCTCTCACATTGATGTCTCTCTCTCTCTGTGTCTCTCCTCCTCCCTTCCACTGTCTCTAAAAATCAATGTAAAAATATCCTCAGGTGAGGATTAAAAAAATAAATAATAATAAAGCAATTTGGTTTACTTCTTTTAAAAAAAATGTTACCCCTGCCTTCATACATTTGTTGTTTCTATTGGACTTGCCATGGGACCTAAAATGCCACTCTTGGGTTCTTTGCATGAATAAGGCATGCAACTTGGCAGTTATCATGTGAAGATAATTGCAGACTGAAAGGCCCCTTGAGAATGTATACGTTCATTCTCATTATGTCCTCCAGCCAGTGTCTTCTGCACCCTCCTTCCTGCTCAGACACCCACCACGCACCGGTCTCAGGGCCTCTTCTTGGTTTCTCTCTTTCTCTTATTACTTCAGCTTTATTAACAGAAGCTCAGTTTCTCCAACCGGAATTTTTTCAGTCATAAAGAGGAAACTCGAGACTGATTTTACGTAGGCTTAATTTTCTTAGGCTCCAGAAAGGTGTTTGCAAATATCTACAAAATATGTAAAAAGCTAGATTAGAATTTGGGCTCTAGAGTAACTACATTAAAATTTCTAATAACATATAGGATATGTTTAGGTTAATAGGCTTGCTGTGTTATGTTCTGTTAAAGGTCGTTATGTTAGTTTTATATTCTATTAGTTTGACTTATAAATCAGTTAGTTGAATTACAAGAAACACGATCATTACTAACAAACCCCCTTTAAAGTGCATTGATAAATTTATTATTAATTTCTTCAAAATGATCTTCTCACTAAGAATTAAAAATATAACAAATGTTATATTGTTATAATTTATGACCTCCTCATTGTTATAAAAATATGGCAATGAGGAGGTCAGAGAGTATATATACTTTAAAAAAGATAAGTAATTCTTTTTCACATTCATAATCCCCTGAGTATCTTTCTACAATTTCAACTCCCTATAATTTCTTATATAAACTGAATTATCCTTTTAATGGCAAAATCTGTTGCATGATTTAAAAGCTACCAGTAAATTAAAATTTGAAAGTGAATAAGTACATATTCATTTAATCAATAAAACTCTTGCTTGTATTATATTATTCCAACACAGCCTGTTGGCAAATAGTAATGTCTGTTATTAAACATAAAGCACATTTTCTTGGTAATCTTCAAAAGTTTACAGCAATTTATTTTTTATTCTCAGAAAGAATTAGTTTAATTTACACACTGTTAATTGCTTACTGCATCTTCCTTAGCAACTTGTTTTATTTAGCTTTACAAATACATTTTTTGGTTTAATGTAATGTATATTTTATTCTCATAACTTATTTATTTTTATTAATTTGCCTAACTTACATAATAGGGCTTCCGAAAACATTGAACTTTTACCTGTAAAACTCAGCATAATTCAAAACAATAAATTTGTCCTAAAGAAATTTAAAAGAAAAACTAAATTCCTCCATTTTTTAAACTACTTTAAAAGTTTGGAGGTAATTATGATCTATGAAATAAATAAATGCAATCATGTATAGGATGAAAGTGAGTTAAAATTTTCTGAAGTTTATGCTGTAAATATAGAGGTTAATGGGCTAAAGAATCTTTTAAAAAATGAGGAACAGTCATTTTATTGATCACAAGGGTAAAATATATTTATAGAAATAGCAACAATATTTAAAATATCATATTAATTACATAGTTTTGCTAATCTATAGTAATAAAAGGGTAATATGCTAATTAGACCTGATAGACCAAAGTCTTCTGGACGTCATTCTGGATGTCCTTCCTGACAAAGCTGGGGCCCAGGCGAAGCCGCCCAGGGGCCCGGGTGCCTATCCGGGCGAAGCCGGCCCAGGTCCTGGGTGCCTGTGGCCAGCCAGAGGGAAGGAAGCCTGGGTCCTGGGTGTGGGGGCCAAGGCAGAGGTGGTTAGGGTCGATCAGGCAGGCGGGAGAGCAGTTAGGGTCGATCAGGCAGGCAGGCAGGCTAGCGGTTAGGAGCCAGTGGTCCCAAATTGTGAGAGCGATGACTGGCAGTCAGACATCCCCCAAGGAGTCTTGGATTGCAAGAGGGCATAGGCTGGGCTGAGGGACCCCCACCTCCATGCACAAATTTTGTGCACTGGTCTTCTAGTATAATAACAAAGGGGAATGATTGCTGAGATTTTAGAAGTGTTGTAACTACATTAAATTGCCATTTTATACCGCAAGATGGGCACTTGGATCTGAAACTCTTTGGTCTAGAAACCAGGAGGCAGTTAAAGTTCGAAGGTCAGGCCTATCAGAGGCAGAGCTGATCCACGTCAGCATCCAGCAGCGGAGACACTGTCCTGATGCCCGACCCTCCTCAGGGGGGTGCTGCTCACAGTCGCTATAATACAGGCAATTCCTGCTCATGTCATGCCACCCACCACCTGTACGTGGATATGAGATGGCGTCTTGAAGATGTCACTGTCATAAAAACACAGATGCCTGTACCTCAGACCCTTAATCAAACCTTTATTTTCCGGGAAAGGGCTCCTGGGTCTCAAATGAGCTATGTTACAGTAATAATAGATTATTGAAACACTGTAAATTGCTCACATTCGTAAAACTGTCTATAGATTAGAGAGCCTTTGTTGTGTGGAGCATATAAGAGCCAGTCTGTGCCCCTTAGCATTGGCTGCACACCTTCCGTTTCACCTGCACGGTCGGCTGATTGCGTGTCCTCCCTTCACCAGGAGGCCTCCTCGGGCAGGGCCCCCTGGACTGTGAAAGCCATGGGAGTCCTTGCAGACTTCAGGGGTGACAGTGCAGGACTCTGAAGGGAGGGGAAGCAGGTAAGGAAGAAAAAGAAGAAAAGAGCTAATAATTTGGAATTTGTCCTAATAAAACACTTGGGGGAAAAAGGAGTTCAGTTCAGAATCCGAAAACCATAATGCTATTTTAACAGATACTAATCATTTATCTATTTTCACTGTGAAAGACATGGAATGTGTGATAATTCTTTTATACAATGGAAAACAGCGACTAAAAACCACCTACCTGCTTTTGTTGCTTTCATTCTGGGTTTATTGAGTAATGTTCCACCAGAACTCTATGCGATATGGCACACAACCGCTGAGCGTGCCATGGCCAGCATCCTGACTGGGCCCCTGCGTATAGATTTACCGGGCGTGATATCTAAACTTACATTTGATTGGATTAAACACTGATGCCCTCAGGCAGTGTTTAGTTGATAAGCAATTAAAGACTGCGCACCCAGTCATTCTGATGTGTTATTCCCAACAATATTGAAATGTCTCATCTTAAACGAAGTGGCCCTCCAAGACATCCATGCGCTAATTCATAGAATCTGTATGTTACATGACATGACAGAATAAATATTCAGATGTAAGTAAGATTATGGATCTTAAAATAGGGAGATTGTAAGATGATCTAGTGGGTCCAATATAATCACATGAATCCTTACAAGTAGGGGACTTCCCAAGGGACATGGCAGAGGAGAAAGATGGAGCTTTCAGAAGCAGGAGAGAGAGTTGACCGACCGGAGCTGCAGGGCAGAATGGAAAGCATGAGAGGACGTGGGCAGCCTCTGGGAGCAGACTGGCTAGGAGCTGACAGTGGTAGAGACAGTGAGGGCCTCACTGCCCCTCTGCAGGGAGCAGTTTCTGCCAGCGCCCTCCCTGTGCCAGGAGGCAGGTCTTTCCCTGGCGCCTCCAGCTGGAACCCTACAGCCCAGACTTGATTCCTGCCATTCAGACTTGACCCACAGACACTGAGATTCAAAGCAAAGTGAAACTTATGAGCTGCTTGTGGTTGGCGATTTGTTGTAATACGTGTGCACAGCCCTTTCCCATCTTAACACCAATCGGGGAATTCTGGGCATGCGGAGCCTGGGCTGGGCCTCCTCCCTCCTCCCTCCCCCCCAGCTACATAAATGTGGGCCGTTTGCCTCCTGAGCCAAGCGGCTGCTGACACAGGCAGCGCCCCCGGGACTTGCTGAGACCTCAAGATGTATAGACATTTTAGAGGGTGATGCAGGGAACAGAAATGGCCTAGAATGTGGCCTGATCATCCAAAGCCTTCATGGAGGAGGAGGGGGAGTGGAGGGAGAGTGGAGGGAGCTTTTTGGGGAATTTCTGGGAGAAATGCCAGGCTTCCTGCAGTGCCTCAGTGGGGCTCAGGCTTTGCTCGTCATCTGCAGACTCACGGTCCGGCTAATCCCGTAGCCGTGTACAGCTTACTGATGGCCCAGGGCCAACAAGGCCAGTGGAGAGAGGCATAAATAAATAAATAACCGCTCTCTGATTGGCTCCACACACAGGAAAAATCAGGTTGGACCATTAAAACCTGTACCCGGTAATGCAGACTTACTAGTGAAAATATGGGCTCTTGAGTACAAAAAAACACAACCACCACTATAACGTCCTAATGGCAATGTTACCGAGTCTCCTGAAGCACAGAAACACACTAGTAAAATTTGGAAAAGTCAGTTTGTGAATTAAAGGAGAGGACGATCAGGACTGAAGGCTGAATTTATGCCATAGAACAGCGGTTCTCAACCTGTGGGTCGCGACCCCTTTGGGGGTCGAACGACCCTTTTACAGGGGTCGGCTAAGACCATTGGAAAACACATATATAATTACATATTGTTTTTGTAATTAATCACTATGCTTTAATTATGTTCAATTTGTAATAATGAAAATACATCCTGCATATCAGATATTTACATGACGGTTCATAACAGTAGCAACATTACAGTTATGAAGTGGCAACGAAAATAATTTCATGGTTGGGGGTCACCACCACATGAGGAACTGTATTAAAGGGTTGCGGCCTTAGGAAGGTTGAGAACCACTGCCATAGAAGATGGGAGGCAAGAAATAGTTCAAAGCACAGACAAGTAAAATAAATTAAAGCTGAAAGACAGAGAACAGATCTCAGAGACTAAACGGGAATAACAGGTTCTTCTGAAGGAGAAAAAGGAACAGGAGGGAGAGAGAAAGCAAACAATGCCGGGCAATTTCCTTCATTTGGGGAAAGGCCCGAACTTGCAGATATAAAAGTTTCACCGAAGTTACAGGCTGCACTGAAGGAAAAACAAATAACAACACCCGGAGGCATATCCTGGTAAAATCATAAACTAAATAGCAAGAGAATACATTTCCCAACTTCCAGAAAATGGAAAAAGGAAAGGTCCGTCTGCAGCCATCGGGGGAAATCGTCTGTTACTGAACTCGGCACCCAGACTGCACAGAGCAGGGGACCTTAGTGTGTGTGAACCAGTGAAAGAAAACGACTAAATTGAGAGCGAACAGGGAAGAACCCTTCGCCAGGTAAAGCCAGATGGACGGCAGGAGAGCCCAGCCAGAGGCCTCTGGGAAGGTGGGGGTGCAAGTGCTGCAGGTCCTCAGGGGAGAGCACAGAGTCTCCCGAAAACACTGTGATGACATTGGTTCCTACAAAGACACACGGGAAACAGCAAATCATGTCTTAGAGGAACTGATGGCCCTGGATTAATGATCGATGGATGTAGATAAAGTCACCCCCAAACGTCTTTAGATTGTTTCTCAGAGTTTCTGTGGGTGAGAACTGTGAGTGTGGGGGGTGCACGGTGTGAGGCTCCTGGGGCCTGGCAGCGGGATGGGGTGGAGTCAGGTGAAGGTCTGATGAGAGTTGGAGGGTCCACTCCCAAGGTGGCTCTCGCGTGGCCAGCGAGGTGTTATGTTGTCACGAGGCCTCAGTTTCTTCCATTAGCAGCTCTGCACTGGGCTGCGTGAGGCCTTGTGTCAAAAAGCATCCAGGGAACTTAAATGCGTGTCACTCAGTGAAAGAAGCCAAGCTGCAAAGGCTACATAGCGTCTGGTTCCAGCTCTGTGGCATCCTTGGAACACAGACTCCGGAGACAGGAAAAAGCCTGGGGCAGGGCTGAGGGAGGGAGGTATAAACGGTCTTGGGGGCAGTGAGACCATTCTGTATGTAACGGTGAATTCATATTATTATACATTTGTCAAAACCCACACAAAGAGTGAATCTTAATGTGAACTATGGCTTTCAGTTCATAATTATCAACATTAGCTCATCAACTAGAAGAAATATACTCTACTAAAGCAGGATGTCAATCAGAAGGAAAACTGGGGGAGAGGGAAGAGTGAGAAGGGAGAAAGGATATGGAATCTGTACATTTTTGCTCAATTTTTCTGCAAACCTAAAACAATTCTAAGAGAGTCTATTAATTTAAAAAATATATATATATGACCCTAGAGAGAACAGGCAAATTTTATGACCAATTAGCCTGAGTTAGCAAAATAGTTAATACAAATGTTCAAGATCGACAATAGAGAGCTTTATATATTAATTTTATCTAATCTTTTCAATTGGTAATATTAGTGCTATTTAAAATACATAAAGGCATAGAGAAATAAGGAAATCCCTATTTGATAAATAATTTATAGTTCCATAAAAAACTTAATATTGATAGTACAAAAAAAGGAACTACAGATTAATCTCACTTATGAATATGGATCAAGCTTATCACATTAACCATTAGCAAACAGAATAAAGCAAATTATGACCAAGCAAGATCTGTAGCACAAATAAAAGAATGGCTTACCTGAGAAATTTCTTCAACATGTGGTAGAGTTTTGTTTTTTTCCACAAGGGCCAACACAAATATTTCCAACAAGTACTTGGCGAATATAATTAATGTTTTTGCAGAGGATACAATGCTATGGTCTATCGTCTTATTCTGTGGAAATTTTTGAATATGTACATTAAGGAGAAACAAGCTGTCATAATTGAGCTCATATCTTTTATCTAGTTACCTTCCTCATTCTGCCTCCTTCCCCCTTTACTTTCTATCCTCATTGTCTTCCCCATTTGACTCCAAAGGCGTCACATGAGGAATTTGTTATAGTTAAAATTGTATTTGGCCACAAGTAATAGAAACCCAACAGTAGTGGACTAGGCAAGTGCAGTGTTACTGTTTCTCGCCCCGGGAAGAAGTCCAGAGGTGTGTCACCCAGGCCTGGGATGGCTAACCCCCTGTGTTGTGAGTATCCAGGTTCTTTTATTTTTCTCTGTCCTTTTGGGGTGACTTCGTTTTCATGCTCCCAAGATGCACTGCTGGACATCAGAATTAGTCACCACTAGTGAGTAGTGACTGTGAAAAGGCTTTCTCCACTTGAGGTTTTGTCTGCATAGTGGGAAGCAGGAAGTCTAAGAAGTCACTTGTTTCCTAACTGTTGGAATGTAAATATTCTGTACATCAGTATCCATAGTACTTCCTGCACTCGTTAGCCATGTGCAATAGCAGGTCATCCCAAACCTCATCAGTTTGCACCACAAACTCTTGTTTTTCACTGATGTTAAATGCTGGTGGCTGTTTGTCTGTTACACATGTCTTTTAAAAAAATACATATATTTTTATTGATTTCAGAGAGGAAGGGAGAGGGAGAGAGAGAGAAACATCAATGATGAATCATTGACTGACTGCCTCCTGCACACCCCCTACTGGGGATCGAGATCACAACCTAGGCATGTGCCGTGACCAGAAATAGAACCCCAATCTCCTGGTTCATAAGTCCACACTCAACCACTGACCCATGCTGGCCGGGCTGCTGAACATGTATTTTCAATCTTGGAATCAGGGAAGAGGAGCAAACCATACGGCCACATGCTGTTCCCCAGGCCGGGGGAGGCGGGGGGGGGGAGAGCAAGGGGTAGAGACTTGCACTGTCTCTTAAAGTTTTTTACATGCATCACACATATTCACAGTCCACAAATCAAGGTGAGTCACATGGACAAGCCCAGCACCGAGGAGGGAAGCACATCTTGTCTGCGGGGAGCTGCTGTGAGTCACAGGGCACTGGGCACAGCTGTTTAATCTTCTCGGAGGGAGTGAAAACAATAGCTGGGAACAATACTTCTCCCCATCAGTGTAAGTCTACCATTAGGAGACAAGTTCACTGCAGTAAATAATAGAATTGGCTTCGGAATGGAACCCGACTCAATTCTGACTCTGCTGACAGCAGGGTATCTCTAAGCCTCAGACTTCTTATTCATAACATACATTGATTTCTATGATTAGGTGCTCTATTATAAAGCATTTATGTTTTAGATTGCCTTAAACGGGGCTGGCATATAGTAAGTGCCCCATAATTTGTTATCATTTCTTGGGCCACATGCAAATCACCAATCTTACCTTCCAATGGGAATCTCAACCGACCTGCTAGGATTTGATAGGTACAGCCGTAGATACTAAAAATTACCTGGGTTTTCATTGTGCATTTTATTTAGACATTAAAGCGTTAGCATTTCTATGTGAGATTGGAAGCTAATTAAACTAGATAGCAGTATAAACAAGTCATGTTAAATTCAGAAAGCTGAATATTTTATGCACTCATATTTGGCCTAACACAATTACATATAGCTTATGAATTTTCATGAAATGACTTTATCTCAAGAATATAAAGATTTATTACTTATTTTCAGGTTGTGAATAATCAGTTAAATGTATGTTATATCCAGTAATTCTCTGGTCTTGCAAAAAATACCCAAAACGTATTTATAAATCTAAGAAAAAAGATGCTATTGATTATGCAGAATTTTATCCCATTTATTCATCTTTACAATAGCAATCTTCTATGTTTTTCAAAGTGATATTAAACAACTATTGACAAAAATGAGATGAGATTCAGGTTTGTGGCTTCTGTTTTTGGAAAAGAACTAGACTATTGATTTGTATTCTCTTAAGTTTCTTTATTGATTAGTCTGCTTTGCCTTTTTATATGATTTCCTTAATAATGATGTTTTAAGAACAATTGTGAGATTGAATTAAATATGTGGTCAGAATTCTTTTTAACTTATCATCTTCAATTTTACACTCCCTGGTCCAGAATTCTTTTATGTTCCCATTTCTGCAATCCATTAGATACCCTCCCAGAAGTTTGCCCTGTTATCAGTATGGTGGTTTAAAATTCCAGATGTGCAGCCCAATTATCTATCTCAACATAGTACCTAGCTCATGGTATTAGTATTGAAGTGAAATGTAAATTTTTAAATGAAAATGGGTTTTTCAAAGAATGCAAATCTCTGGAGCATGTAGGCACTGACCTATGGACGTATTTATAGCATGCAGTGTAGAGAGTTACAAAAAAGCACTTGATATAATAACAACGCTGACTTCATATTCTCATGCGTATCCCAAGAGCCACGATGGAGATATTGTTTTTGATTGTCAAGGCTATTTTTCCTCTTGTTTCCTTTTTTCTGAGAAGACATCGAGCCCTGTAACTATAGATATTGATGTGCGTGCTAACTTTGGCCAATTGTGGTAACTTATTCTCCCTAGGGAATAATAAACATTCTATAGGTAAGTCTCAGACACAGACTTCTGGGATTGCTATGCTGAAAGATGTGTGTTTGAAACCTTTGGTCACTGACTAGATCCTGATTCTAATCTTTTTAAAAAAATATATTTTATTGATTTCAGAGAGGAAAGAAGAGGGAGAGAGAGGTAGAAACATCAATGATGAGAGAGAATCATTGATCAGCTGCCTCCTGCACGCCCCACACTGGGGATCGAGCCCACAACCCAGTCATGTGCCCTGACTGGGAATCGATTCATGACCTCCTGGTTCATAGGTCGACGCTCAAACACTGAGCCACGCCGGCCGGGCTGATTCTAGTCCTTAAGGCCCTGGAACTTATGACACTTTTAAAAATGTTGTGGGTCACCAGGAGATCTCTCCCAGGGAACGGGAAGAATACAGTTGTTTTTACTGCGTAAGCTAATTAAGTTTCTGTCATTTGTGAATACCAGATTCATTTCTCAAGTAAATAATAGGAATCCTTACTTTGATAGTATTTTTAAAATTTCAAAACATTAAGAGCCTCCCTTCCTCGGTAAATTGAGAATGATTGTGTCATGTGCCTGGTCCGGGCAAGCATTGCTGAGCTGATGGTATGTGACCCTGTTGTTTTGAACTGCAAGTGGAGAGAAGAGGAGGAGTCACATGCATAGTCTTTGAATGTCTTAAAAAAGATTTATTATTCAACTAGAAAGAATACACATAGAGTAGTAAATAAAGGTATGTCATAGATTAACTTAACACTGATTCAAATCTACCTGTCTCTCCACTCCTTCCTTCTTCAGGTGCACCAGTAATTATGGGAGGAAGGAGGAAAGGACCGAGAGATGGGGAAGAGAGAAAGAGGCAGGGAGAGAGAGGAGCTTCCTTGTGTGTGTGTCAAAAATTGTCAAAACAAGAAAGAAACAAGAATATTGGTAATCCAGGGAATTTTACAGGTGCTGAGCTTTATACCCTACCATTCTCCTATTTTTGTACTCCCTCCCTTTCTCTTTTATAGGATAAAATATACTATAATGTCTATTTTGTATATTTAAAATCATTACCAAGCAGGGTTGCATTCTCAGTGAAGCTGAATGTTAAGAAATTGTCAGGGGTAATTTTGACTCTATCTGACAAATTAACTATAGAACCCAAGTCCTATATGAAAAAATTACTCCACTATTTTTTAAAGTTATTTAAATTTTCCAGCGCCATGTTGAATAAAGCATGGAAAAAGAAAGGAGTGGAAGTGAATGTATAGGAGAGAAACATTAGGTTTTGCTTTACAGAATTTAGACTTTTTATGAAGCGTTGCTAACTCACTGCAGGGCGAGTTCCAGAGTGGTAGAAGGATGCCTAACAACAAATGCATTGAAGAAAACTTAAGTTATGATGGTCTGGTTTAAAAGCCCAGTATTGCTTAATAAGAATTCACATGGAAAAAGAAATTATGCCCCTGCCAGTTTCTCAGTGGTTAGAGCGCCGGCCCTATGACTGGAGGGTGGTGGGTTTGATTCTGGTCAAGGATACGTACCTACCTACCTTAGTTGTAGGCTCCATCCCTGACCCCTTTCGGGGCACGTGTGGGAGGCAACTAACCAAAGTGTCTTTCTCATCTCTCTCTCTCTCTCTCTCTCTCTCTCCTCCCTCCCTCCCTTCCACTCTCTCTAAATATCAATGGGGGGGGTGTGGAGGTAAAAGAAATGATGATTTTTGCCTTATAATCCTTTTCATCCATATGTCTGTTTATCATCCATGAGAGGAGAGGGTGGTAAATAAATAAATTAGTTTTATGCTGTGTTTAAGACTTTCCTGGGTTGATAAGTCATCTAAAAATCTTTAATTTTCTTGAGCAGAAACAGGCTTGCATAAAGCTTCTGGTAAAATATAAAGAGTAATAATCTCTTTATTAGTTTTTTAACATATTATGGGACATTTCAAACATTCACTAGAGAAGTAGCCAAATGAAACCTCACAAAGACATGACCCAGATTCAATAATTATGAGCTTTGTGCCAGGAGAGGAGAGAACTGGGGAAGTGGGGCGCCGGGCAGGAGCCTCTCTTAGCTGAGAGAGTGCATCAGGGCTGACCTCCAGGTAGTTCCTTTAGGCCTGATGCGAGCCAGGGCGGCTGGGGACCATCTGATCCACATCCGGGGCTGCTCTGTGCACAGGTAAAGGGTTCAGATCAAGGTGAGAGTCGCGCTGACTGGGTTTTTAAGCATCGTGCTCTGCGTTGGGGGGAAACGTTAATTAGTTCTTTAGGAGGAGGTGGCCTAATTCATAGTTTTATTTTTGCCTCTCACTGTAAATACAAGTCATTGTGAAAGTTATTAGCAGGGAAGAGCGGAAAGGAGACATTTCTATGGAACTCAGAGAACAACTGTCCTTAATTAAGAATATCAAAGGAACAAGAGGACAGGAAAGTTAGACTGCCATCACAGGCTTTTCTCCTTCTCTAGCTTATCCCAGTGGTATTTGTCTTTTGTTTGTTTTGTTATTGTTTTTTCAAGCTCAAATTGCAGTTTTGAATTGTAATAGAGAATCTGGGTTATAAAAATATGCTGTAGTTCATTTCACTCTAAACTGTTTCTATGCTGATATCTTCTCCAATTTTTAACCTGAAGGTCTAAAAGGCAGATCTTGTGCTAAGAAAAATGAGTCAGATCACAATTAAAACTAGGGCATGTGGTTCCTGGACCTAGAAATAATATGCATCAGAATGAATATCAAATGCTTACATTTTGGCTTTTTATCATCCCTTCTTCTTCTTCTTCATCTTTGTCTTCACCCTACGATATTTTTCCTCCATTTATTTTTAGAGAGAGTGGAAGGGAGAGAGGAGGGGGAGTGAGAGAGAGAGAAACCTCCATGTGAGAGAGAAACATTGATTGGTTGCCTCCCGCACACGCCCCTACAAGGACTGGGGAGCCTGCATCTTAGGTACCTGCCTTTGACTTGGAATTGAACCTGAAATCCTTTAGTCCCCAGGACAACACTCTAACCACCAAGCAAAACAGGCCAGGCATCATCTATACTTCCTGATACTTCAGTTCACTGTGGTCAGCGCTTCTTGCTGTACTAGTACACTCTGTTCATGGTGTAATGTAATAACTTTAGAGAATGTTCTACTAAGAGAAAGTTATGATTCCACAAATGGCTTCAGTTATGCTAGTTTTAAGACACAACAAAAATTTATAATTTATTAAAGTCTCTTGATAGTCCTTTGACAAATTTGGTTCCTTGCGTTGTCTCTACATTTCATATTATAATTTTAAAAAACAGTAATGTTTTGCCATTTATTAAAAGGACCATTTATTATGGTCTTATAAATATGCTAGGCACTAGTCCAAGTGCTTTATATTTAACTACAGGCCTGGTGCATAAAAATTCGTGCACTGGGGGGTGGGGATGTCCCTCAGCCTGGCCTGTGCCCTCCTGCAGTCCAGGACCTCTCGGAGGATGTCTGACTGATGGCTTAGGCCCGCTCCCTGCGAAAGCTCACTGACCACCAGGGGGCAGCTCCTGCGTTGAGCGACTGCCCCCTTGTGGTCAGTGTGCATCATAGCGACCAGTCATTCCCCGTTAGGGTCAATTTGCATATTACTCTTTTATTATATAGGATTATTTATTTGATACAACAATCTTTTAAGTACAAAACTATAATTTCCCTTCTTTGTACCAATACTGAAATATTCCTGAAGCACAGAAATATTATTCCCAATAGCATAGAATTTATAAGTGCCAAGCAGAGATTCAAATTCAGGGCATCTGGCTCTAGGCTCTGTTCCTGGAACAACTTGCTTTTACAGACATGTGCAAAGCATTGACCCCAAAAGGGGAGACAATCAAAAATCTAAAATAGTTTTAATTGGTAGCTCTTTATCAATATGACCACTGGCTTTTACTTGTTCCATAGTTCAAGGTATTAAGACTGGGGACTAAATTTGCAACTGTGAACATTTGTAGCTTTTTCAGCTTTAGTGAGGATAGTAGTATTTGCTTTAGGACTTATAAAACCTGGTTTGAAAAAAATCTATAACAACAACATTAGAAAGACAAAAAAGGAAAAATATATTTAATAAATAAAAATTCAGAAAGGTCTTCCTTTGAGGTCTTAAAACATAGAAAAAAGTGTATACCAAGGAAGCTTTCCAGGAGGAACACACACACACACACACACACACACACACCAATCAGAATCAGGCAAAGTAGGATGTTATCAGAGGGAAGGCAAAGGGACCTCCTAAAACACTTTAGCATTTGTATAGGACAGTCGCTGGTGGGCTGAGCTGTGCTTGCATCTCGGGATTCACCACTTCAGGGTGAGCTACTACAGATTTTTTAAAAAATCTTTACTGTTGAAAGAGTTACATGTGTTCCCTTTCCCCCCATTTACTTCCTCTAGCCTGCCTCCAAGGTCTTTGGTTGATATCTTTTCACTCATGTGCCGCCCCCCCCCCCCGCCCCGCTTCTCTGCCTTCCCTTGGAGGTTCAACAGTCTGTTCCAGGTACATGGCAATGCACAGAGCGTCCCTGATGTTTAATCTGACCTCAGGGGCAATGGGGAGCGGTGGGAATGAACACCTCACTGTCCCAGGCACTGGCCAGTGACTTCTGCACTTTCATTTCCCTCCCACCTTGTAGACACTCTGCTTTGTGAGATGAAGAAAGCCAGGCTTGGCAGCAGCAGGGACTCCAGTGTGTCTGCCTGACCCCCCACCGGGCAGATTCAACTGCACATTCCGTGTTCAGTGGGATTTCCCTGCAGGGAGAGATGGCGGGGCTGGGGCATCCTGAGATTCCTTTGCCTGCAACTCACACAGCCTAGTGCCCTGCGGGGAAGGCGAGGCGTTCCTCCCGCATGAGGGTCCCTACATGTTGTTATGCTTAACCAGCTGCTGGGGAGATGACATGTGCCCACTCCTCAGACCCTTGCTTCTCCTGCCGCCTTCTTTCCTGTGGCTGCTTCATCCTCCTCGCACTCCACTCTCTCGGCTCCATCCTGTGAGCACTGGGTTTTGTTTCCTAAACTCTCACAGCCCAGCTCGTCCTGTGCTGGCTCCCAAGTTTATTTTGCTTCAAATGCCACTTTAGAAACTTAACATTCCAGATAAAAATGGTTGATGAAGGAAAAAAATCTAATTATGCTAAGATGCTTTTACCCATTTAAAAAATGTGTTGCCAATATTTTGGATAAAAAATGGTATTCACTGTTTTAAATGACATATACTTGATTACCAGTCAAACTAAACAACTCTCCTTATGTCCAGCATTACTTCTCTTTTGAATTGCATTATTTTATTAAAATTCTAAAATTATTTTGTAAACCATGTGTATTAAAGATGTCTGTATTTGTGTTGAATCTTTTCTCATAATCTATCATTTGTCTTTTGACATTTTTATTATAGATATATTTAATCCTCACCCGAGGATATGTTTTCATTGATTTTTAAAGAGAAAGGAAGAGGAGAGGAAGAGAGGAAAAGAGAGAGAAACATCAACATCCATGTGAAAGAGAAACATTGACTGGTTGCCTCCTGCATGTGCCCTGGCAGGAATGAAACCTGCAACCTTTTGGTGTACTTTTAAGTTGATTGTTATGAATTTTAAGTGAGTAATAGAACATTTTTTTTAAAATATATTTTATTGATTTTTTTACAGAGAGGAAGGGAGAGGGATAGAGAGTTAGAAACATCGATGAGAGAGAAACATCGATCAGCTGCCTCCTGCACACTCCCCACTGGGGATGTGCCCACAACCAAGGTACATGCCCTTGACCGGAATCGAACCCGGGACCCTTGAATCCACAGGCTGACACTCTATCCACTGAGCCAAACTGGCCAGGGCGAACATTTTTTTCTAATCTATAGCTAACTTTGGTTGTATATATAAACAATCCTTCCCCAATACAATAAAATTTTATTTAAAAATCATATTCCTAATTTCTTTATATCCAAGGATATATTCTCATATCCTTAACTCTATTTCTGGTTGCTAATTTGTCCCAATTATTCATCTAATCTTACACACACAATCTTTCTCTCTCTGTGTGTGTGTGTGTGTGTAGTATAGTGAAGGCACTCATCTTATAATAATTTTCTTTATAATTAATAGGGATATTTGCAGGTATAAATGCCTCAAAAACACTGCTTTATCTGAACTAACAAATTTTGGTACTTTATATTTTCATTAGGTACTTTGGTTTGAAACATTAAAACATTTCCATCATGATTTCTAATGCGATCCAGGAATTATTTAGAAGCGTTTTAATTTCCAAATGCTATTAGATTTATTATTAAAATTTGTATGATTTTAATCCTTTTAAATATATTGAAGCTGGTTTATGGCTCAGCCTGTGTTCTAGAGAGATGAATTTGTTATATATAATTGTAAAAAATGCATATTCTTGCCCTAGCTGGTTTGACTCACTGGATAGAGCGTCGGCCTGGGGACTGAAGGGTCCCAGGTTCAATTCCAGTCAAGGGCAAGTACCTTGGTTGCAGGCACATCCCCAGTCGGGGGTGTGAAGGAGGCAGCTAATCGTTGCTTCTCTCTCATTGATGTTTCTAACTCTCTATCCTTCTCCCTTCCTCTCTGTAAAAAATCAATAAAAGATATTTAAAAAATGCATATTCTCCAGTGTTGCATACAATATTCTACACATAATAATGAATTAAAGGTGGTTGATAGTGTTTTGGATTTTAACCTGTCTTTACTAATTTTATATATTTGTCTAGTTATTCTATCATTTGCCAAGTAAGGGATGTTAAAATCCATTATTTTTATGGCGAATTACCTATTTTTCTCATTTATTTTTATTTTGAAGATTTGTTATTAGATGCATAGACACTTATGATTGTCAGATCTTCCTGATCAATTTAACTTTGATCAAAAAATGTCCCTCTTTACCTCTGGTATATTCTTCGTCTTAAAAGCCTGTTTTATCTGATATTATTATAAACCCTTCAGTGTTTGTATGCCTTCTATTTGCATACATATTTCCTGTCATTTTACTTCTAACCTATCTTTGTGATTATATTTAAAGTCAGTCTGTTGTGACAGTGAAGAGTTGGATTGGCTCTTTTTCATTCTGAGAATCATCGTTTTCCAATGGGGTGATTAGTCAATGTCAAGTTACATGTACCTTGTTATGATCTGACTTCCGTCTGCTATTTTACTCTTTGCTATTGCTTTTCCCTCTATTGTTGTTGTTGTTGTTCTATTCCTTCTAACCTGCCTTCTTCTGGGCTATTTTTAAGATTTTAAAAAATCTATCGACTTTTTAGTTATATTTCTCTGTATTATGTTCTTAGCATTTGTTCCATGGATTATAATATACATTCTACTTGGAGTTAATATTGTATCACTTTTCTTAAAATATAAGAACCTTGTAAGCATACTTTCCCACCTTGTCTTTTATATCATTTTTGTCAGATATATTGTATTTACAGACATTATGAACCTGTGTAGTATACAGCATACCTCACTTTATTGCTTTTTGCTTTATTGTGCCTCACAGATGTTTTGTTTTCTTACAAATTGAAGGAGGCAAGACCCTCCACCAACAAAAATATTATTTTATTGTGATGCTTGCTTTATTGCTATGGTCTGGACCCAAACCTGCACTATCTCTGCTGTATGCCTGTAATTTTGGGTTTAAATAGTTACATGTATTTAAAGATATTAAGAGTAAAAATATGCTCTTATATTTGCCTTCAGAGTTACAATTTCTGGTTGTATTTAGTTCTTTCTCCAAGTGCACGTTTCCACCTGATATCATCTTACTTCACCCGGAAAGCCTCGTTTTGCAATTCTTGTAGAGCATGTTTGCCAGTGAAAAGCCCCTTTGTTTTCTGTTGTCTTCACTGCATCCTTCACTTTTATTCCACCATCATTCTCGAAGGATATTTTCTCCCAACTTTAAAGATGCCACCCCGCTGCTTGTAATGTTCCCCTGGATGAAATATGTTGCCTTTCTCTCGCTACTTTCAAGATTTGTCTCTTTGTAGTTGGTGTTCAGCAATTTCACTATAATATGCGTAGGTGCGGTTTCTTTGTATTTGTGTTTATCATAATTGAGGTTTATTGAACTTCATGAGTCTGTACATTCATGTTTTTCATAAAAATTCAGGATTTGTTAGATATAGTATTTTCAAAAAAATTTCTTTTCTGCTCCTTTCTTCTCTTGCTGGGACACTAATTATGTTTTTGTTAGACCTGTTGATATAATCCAACAGCCCCTGAGTATCTTTTTATTTTAAAATAATATATTTCCCTATTACATACCTTCTATTGATCACTGTGCAAGTTTGCTTGCTTTAGAACAACAAGAAACTCCACTGTGTTTTCATGATTATTCTGTGATTTCAAAAACTCATTATCGTATAGTTGTTTCTTAATTCCATTTGGATCTTTGTAAAAGTTTCTGTTTCATGCTGAGCTCTCCTGCGTGGTGCTGACGCCTTTGACCAGGCACAGTGGCTGCTTTAAACTCGTGTGTGCCCATCACCACATCTGGCCATCTCAGGCTCACCCCCCTCTTCTACGTTCCCCTTTCCCTTCCTAAGCCCAGCAGCTGTGGACTGAACCCTGGTATTACGGTGTCTTATAAAGACGTTGGGTTCCGTCTCAGGAGAAACTGGTATTTTGCTTTGTTAGGCAGTGAGCATGGCTGTGCCTGTGTCTCTCCCGCCCTCGGCAGCGGAGGGCACCCCTGTTCATGTCCTGGGCTGGGGTGCCCGGGTTCTGCCCCGTCCCTGGGAGGTCAGGGGCCCGTTGGACATTTGGGAAGGTTTCCCCGTGGGACTGTGGGCTTCTCCTGTCCACATCCCTTTTCTGGGATTTCCTCCCTCACTGCCTGGCTGCTGCTGCCTCAACGCTCTCTTCTGGGTCTAAATGGTCTTGTTTGGCACGGACAGGGCCTGATCAGACCTGAACAGCTGGTGTCTGCACTAACTTGTCATAGCTGGTTGGATTAGTGGCTATTTTCCTTATTCGGAAAAATGTGACAGTTTCACCACACTTAGTATTATACATACCATTTTCAATCACTTTGTCCAATGTAAACATAACACATTAGATTCAAATAGAAGTTGCCTTAAGCAAATATTATTTGACAAAAAATGAGTGTAAGTCTGTTCTATATGAGGACACAGACATCTCCTCCCTTTTATTTAGCTTTAATGTCTTCAACATAATTGTGTTAAAATTTTCTTTGTCTTATATATTAATATATTTATACTTAGCTATTTTATTTTTTAAGTTTTATTTTTTCCCATGCCATTTTCAACTGGGTTTTGCTAGTATAATAATAATTTAAAAAACAGCTTATTTTTGTATATTCATTTTACATTCAAACATTACCAATTCAATGACTAATTCTAATGTTTTTAGTAGAATCTCTTGGGAATACTAGATAAACAATATTACGTATTGAACATTAAATAGTCTTAAATATTTTTAGTCTTTTTACATATTTTTACTATTTTGTTGTCATATCATATTATATTAACTAAAATCTAACTAGTATATTAAAAATACCTGGGAAATAATTAAATCATGATATATATTACTTATAAAATATGAAGTTTTATACATTTTTGGAAAATAATTGATATTTACCCATAATTTTTAAACATGCATAACTTTGACCCAGTGATGTCACCTTTGAAATCCCACTAGAGATACAAATAAGTATGCCAGCAGTTAAGGCATATGTTCAGTTATGTTGATTTATGTATTGTTTTCAATGATAGGCTCACATGTACAGAGAAAAATATATGAAATAATATATGCCAAATTGTGATGATGGTTACATTTGACAGGGTATGGAATTAAAGAGATTTTTTTCTTTATATGACATCACATTATTTGATCTAAATATATTATTTTGGTAGTTCAAATGTCAATAAACCTAAGGACACCTTTATAAACATAAAATATTCAATAACTAAAAGCAATATTAAAATTTTATTATATTACTTTTATTTTCAGTTCTTTTTTTCTAGCTTAATAAATGTGTGTATCTAAATTAATGCCAGGTAAATCCCAATTTAGCTAATTTATATAAAAGCATATATGATTGATGTGAATTGTTAAGCATAACGAGGAATCTGTAGAAGACTGTATTACTGTTAAATAGAGTGCATTGGAAAAGATAAAAATTTCCCGTAGCCATTTTGAGAGTAAATATAATAATTTATCAATTTTTGAGCTTTGGGATGATTAGTTGCTGGTAGTTTCCCAGGTATCACTTTAGTATTTTTCCATAGTATTTGTGGAAAACACTTATAACAGCCTTCAATTTTGTACATGATTAATTTGGAAACATTTCTTGCAGATGCACAAATGTTTGCTATACTTGACTGTTTATGTTGAATGTTACCCAGACAACACTGGCCTTCCCCCTGCTTTTGCAATTAACCTCCATCCTATTGCCAATAGCATTTTTAATTATTGTGCTCCATATTTATGAAATAGACTGTGTCCTCCAAAATAATGGGCTATTGATTGGAATAGTCATTTTCAATGCAATTGAAAATCCAATCACTTTTTGCAAAGCTACTGAATATTCATTGATGGAACTTTTGTGTTCCGTCAACAACACAGGCCTGCCTCCTTCTGGAAGAGTCTGACAGTGTCTTAGTGTCCGTCAGACACACACTTGGGTCTACACTTGTGTTATTTCAACAAGAGCTGAGAGGGACTGCCTACCGTAGTATCTTATGGTTTGTTACTCGGTGTGATTCATCAAATTATATTTGAAAGTAAGATTTGATGGTGGAATATATGTTACTTAATAACCCAGACTCTTCATAGTCAGTTTGATTCAGTAGCTAGAGGTCTAGTCATTGGATGAATAGCAGTATTTCATGTGCTGCATAAAACGTATTATATTTGGGTAATATAGGGAGAGACTGAAGACAAATGTTCGCTCTTAGACCTTATCTAAGTTTGTTACCAAATTTTTAAAGACAGCCCTATGATCACATTCTACTTAAAAAGAAGTGTGCCCCTTCCCCCCCTCCCCCCCCCCCTCCCGGTTGGTGTGGCTTGGTTGGTTGGGCATTGTCCTGTGCACTGAAGAGTTGCCAGTTCGATTCCTGGTCAGGACACATGCCCAGGTTACCGGCTCGATCCCCAGTTGGGGATGTGCAAGAGGCAGCCTTTCCATGTTTCACTCTCATTTTGGTGTTTCTTTCTCTTTCCCTTTCCATTCCTCTCTCTCTAAAAGTCAATTAAAAATTTTAAAAAATATATGCCTGAACTCAATTAATACTTTAAGAAATTAAAAGTTTCCAGTGTACCCTTTTAGGTAATTTTTATCACTTAACTACATTTTAAGAGCTTACTATGTGCTATAATTTGTGTTAAGCATTATGTGGATTATTTAATTTAAATATGTTAATTATAGTAATATAAATAGAAATGTCCAGTGGTTTGTTGTTTGGTTTTTTGTTTTTGTTTTTGTTTTTTTTTGCCTCAATGAATTTAAGAAATACACAGTAAAATTAGAATAAAACTCTTGTTATTCATGGCAAGTACTACTATTTAACTTTAAAGAGTAGGAAACAAGATATATTTATAGTTATTGATGACAGTGGGACTGACACAGATTCAATTTCTTCCTGCCTATATATTGAGGTCCAGAACATCTGACACTTCTCATCCATCTAGTCATCCATTTCTTCATTTATTCAATAAATATTTATTGTGTGCCTGCTCTGGCATTTGTAGGCACTGCTGAAATAAAGATGAATCTCAGTTCATGGTCTGAAGGAACTTTAAACCCAGCATGTAAACAAAAGCATCATCACAATTTGTTTTTGAGAAGTGATCAAAAAATAATATATGTAATGATCATAAAATAAATAACAGCATTGAATGACCATGTGTGGTTATGGCCACTTGTAATGAATAAATCTCTGGGTAAAGAAAGGGTCAAAAAAGAATCTAGATATAGATCCCCCAGAGGAGATAATAGAATGCGCTTAAATGTTTGAGGACTGAATGAGAATGTCTGCAAATTGCCCCCGCAGTGTGGGCCATATTATAAAGCCTTCTTCATTAGCACTATCATCACCATCTTGATCATTGTTCCGATGCACAGTATTTATTATTTATTTATATATTTTTCTTAATCCTCACCTGAGGGTATTTTTCCCACCGCTTTTTCAGAGTGAATGGATGGGAGGGAGGGAGGGGAGAGAGAAACATCCGTGTGAGAGAGACACATCCATTGGTTGCCTCTTGATCCCACCCCAACTGGAGGCAGAGAGTGAACCCACAACCCAGGTACATTTCTTTGACTGGAAATACAGCCCACAACCCTTTGGTGTGCAGGCTGATGATCCACCCACTGAGCAACACTGGCCAGGGCCAATGCACAATATTTTTAATCTCTGAATCAGTGCATGCTCAAAGTTCCTATTTTTATATCGTAAAGACTTAATTCTATTAATAATTAGAGTTACTTCCTCTAATAATGCATTTTCAACTGCCAGATGCCAATTACTTATTATTTATAATGAATTCTTTCCAAATTAAGGCCCAGCCCTTTAACTTTTGGTCTCTTTCTTTTATTTTTTAAAGATTTTTTTTATTGCTTTTTAGAGAACGAGGAAGGGAGAGGGAGAGAAAGCAAAACATTGATTGGCAGCCTCCTGCATACCCCCTACCAGGGGTGGAGCCCACAACCTGGGCATGTGCCCTGCCTAGGAATAGAATAGGCAATGTTTTTATTATTTTATTTTTTAAATATCTTCTTATTGTTGATAGTATTACAGATATCTCCCATTCCCCCCTTTGCTCCTCTCCTCCCAGTCCCTACCTCCGCCCCCCAGCTCTTCCATGGACAAGCTTTCCGTACACAGGACGACACCCAACCACTAAGCCACCCTGGCCAGGACTTACTCATTCTTTTAACGTTTCCTCTTCCTCCGTTTCCTGAGTGGTACCTTCCCGCTGCAGTGGTTTCCTGTGGACGTTTACTTCCGACGGGAAGAGTAACTATGCCTGTCCTTAAAGTGAACTCCGTCATGTCGGAGAACCATGGGCTTTCTATAAACCCTGTCTTTCCACAACACAATGTTTTACTGTTTCATCATTTAATGTTTACAATAAAAGAGTCTGAACATGTAAAATATTTTAACTATGATGTTCTTCACTGTAAGATTTTCATGTTTTTTTCTTTTTCAGAAACAAAGTAGGAGAAAGAAGACGCCGAGACAGAGAGCAGCTCACCGTGAGTACAAGCAGCGTTTCCCCTTCGTGTCCATGACTGCAGTTCGGCCTCAGTGTGTGTCATTTTTATTCTGGGTTTTCTGGCAATAGGACTGCGGTAGACCCCCTGGGGGGAGGACTGTTTTGTAAGGAGGTGCTTGTGCTGTGTGAGCGAGGGGATGACTGGAGTCTCGCTCTAGACGTGATTGATGACGGTCTTTCAAGGAGGAACCCACATTATTGGTGAGAAACCAAACCGCGTGCTCTCCGCCGGCCGCTGGAGCTGGCAGCAGGTTATGTGACAGGACGCATCCTCGGAAGTTGTTCATTCTCAGGCAGAGAAAAGAGGAACAGTTTCGGCTATTTCTACAAAAGATAAATAGAATGGACATGTGAGCATTTGTAAAGCTAAGTAGGTTTGCTTTTTAAAAATTGGGAAATGGAGGTCAAATTGAGGTTGAATGGTCACTTGTTTGATATGAATGAATCGATCAGATTTCCTTTAGTGGACCTGGTTGCGTTTCACCAATTAATAGTCTGTACTTCACCTCTTTAATAACATCATCACATTTTTTATATTTTCCTTGGACAGTATTTAATATGGGTACTGAAAGGTCATTTTAGTCAAATACAACTTTACATTTGGACTAAAAATATACTTTCTTCCACAAGAGTTTTCATTTAGTGATACTCAGTGTCATGAAAAGGGTTCTTGTAATCAGAAAGAACACACCTCAGAGATATATATAAGCAATGTACTTTGTTTATTATTATCTAGTCAAGAATTCATTTAAGTCTATTGACATTGTAGTGCTGTATGCTAGCAACCCAAGGCCTGCTAGTAATAAATTCATTGTTGTGTCTATGAAGCAGTAATCATGTGGACCTGTCTACTATTAGTTGTTAATTAATATAATTACACCTTTATTCTTGCCCTTCTCATAGTGAGAAGGGTGCAATGCTTTGTAGAGGAGATAAGGTCGAGTATATTGCATTGTATCAACAGAAGTTACCTGGAAAAAATTGTCAGGAAGATTAATTAATAAAAGCAATGCTATATGTGAGATTTTTACATTGAACATGTCTTAATTATATGTATAGTCTTATTTTTAACTATAAGAGTATGCTCATACATGTATTGCCTTAAACTATAATCAGAATATCAAAAGGATATATATTCATAAGCCTTTTCATAATTCCTGTCATGTTCCAGCTACTAGTCTTTTACAAATCTTTAAAAGTATTTGATAAAATACAAATGTTCACTATTTTAATCAAAATAGCAACCCTAAGAGGCAGTGGCTTATTGACATATGAGAAAACGGAGGCCCACAGAGTTGAAGTAATCGCCTGAGTTCACACTGGGAAGTAGTGGAGCCAGGAATCCACCTGGGACTTGGCCACAGACTCTGCTCAGCCGCCGTGGGAGCTCCCTGCGGCCCGGCACCAGCCGATGGCAGTTTGGGAAACAGACTGAAAGGCGAGCTCAGCTTCGCATTCATGTGTCTTGTTGTTGTTGCTTTTGAGATACTTGTTGTTAGTTCTCTAAATTGATAGGAAAAGCAGAGCCTAATTTTCTCGAAACTACTGTCAAACATCGGAGGCTTACGTTCCACAGAAAGAGCCTGGACCTGTGGCTCCCGTGTCCCTTAATGAAGCAGCAGGACATGTCCCCAGTTCCCAGAGTGCGTGACTGTGACTTTCAGAATGAAGTGGTGGTTCCTCCGTGCCGTGCTGGGTCGCTCTGAATTCACACCGGGGCCTGGGGCCTGGGTTACTGTGGGGGAACTTCCCACGTCTGAAGCTGTGTCTCACATGTGACTCGCTGTGTGCTGGAGGTCCCCTGACTAATGACGAAGGACATTTTATTTCTGGATTCAGTGATATCCACTGATGGTTCTCTTTGCTTCGGAAACTGCACTGGGACTCCTCCCCTCACTACTGCCCCGCCCCCCCCCAGCCCTGACCCCCCAGCGACCTGCTTCTTAGGGCCAGTCCTCCATAGAACAAATGTCACCTACCATGACCTTGTGTCCAGACTTTGCTGAGTGATTGAAAAATGCCTTTAAATATAGATGATTAATAGAGGGTAATGGCTCTTAAAACAACATTTTTATGTGAGAATTCCCTAAACTAGGCCAGTGAGTGGTGCAGCAGGATTGGGGAGAGGGATCAGGTAGAACAGCAATTACTAAACAATTCACTGAATCAGAGTCGCTGGGAGGATCTGTTAAAATACGGATGGCTGGGCCCCACGTGCATTTTTTGCAAGTTGCCAGGTGATGCTTGTCCTCGGGAAACTGCAGATTGAGGCCCCTGATCCAGAGCCACAGACGTCATCAAGGCCTAAACCAGCGGGGCCGGAGCCGCCCTCTTCCTGGTGTAAGTGGAGGGGACTGATCCTTTTAGAGCATCTTATTTCTATTTTACGGCAGCAAAACCAATGTTCAAACTTCTCCAAACATGAGTTTTTGTCTGCTACCTATGGTTTACAGCCACGGGGTTTATTACAAAGTAATGGAAATGAGGCTTTGGGGTGTGGGCAGAAGTAGGTCAGAGGTGAAAGGGTGAATATTGATGTGTCTTTGGAGTCTTTACAAGGTCACAGATTAAGATGTATTTGGTGAGTAGGCGGTTTGCGTGGAAAAGATGACTTTTTAAGAATGCGTTACTAATATAGTTTTCTGAAAAAAACACACAAAAACGGTCTAGTAAAAGATAGGAAACATGTATATGGATTTCCAATAAGAAATTTGGAGAAAAAAATTAGAGATGATGGTCATATTTACTAGTAGATAAAATAATTAAAATTCTTTTTCTGCTCATAAAAGGATACCGCCATATTTTCTATGTTGAACTGTAGCTCAGAAAGTAAAGGAATTAGTTTGGTCTCTATTGTCTTGAAGAGGATATTGTGATTCAATTTTGACAAATTTGAATTTCTATTCATTCAGTAAATCATTCTGCACATTCCCTCTGCGGGACTCTGGGAGCATTTGCGCTGATATGCTCACAGTATTTGGAATTAAACTGTTGTACATCAAGTACCCAGAATAGTGTCCGAACATGACAGCTACTCAGTAAAAGTTTTTCAAGGAAGTAAGGGATAAATGAATGGAACCAATCGTTTAAAGCAGCGGTTCTCAACCTGTGGGTCGCGGCCCCTTTGGGGGTCGAACGACCCTTTCACAGGGGTCGCCTAAGACCATTGGAAAACACATATATAATTACATATTGTTTTTGTGATTAATCACTATGCTTTAATTATGTTCAATTTGTAACAATGAAATTGGGGGTCACCACAACATGAGGAACAGGTTGTGGCATTAGGAAGGTTGAGAACCACTGGTTTAAAGAAAACTGATCAATTGTTTAAAGCAGCTTCTTACTAAAGAAAAAATAGTTCTAAAACAACTTGTTCCTTTTCTTGGGTCTGAACACACTGGGCAGCCCGTTGCTGCCCCATCTGGGAGGGTTGGTAGCCCTCATTGCGGCCACACGTCACATGAGGGCATCCCAGAGGCGCTGCCAGTGCCTCAAGCCATCCAGCTTCAGGGAGCGTCCCAGGCTCACAGGTTCTGTCCGGATCCCACACAGGAACCACCTTTCTGCTCTGAGCCAAGGCAGTGAGCTATGCGCCGTTTCTGATGGGAAGCTGACCTTTTCAACATGTCAACACACGTCCCCGTCTTTACAGTTACCAGCGATTTGCATCATTCAGGAGCTCCACAGCTCGAGGACTGTGTAAAATTTTTTATTCTTGAAGAGCATATCTTCCAAGGATAGGCCTGGCTGCCTCCTGCGCGGGCAGTTCCAGGCAATTGGCAAATAGAGCTAGACAAGCAGTGCCGTCCCCTCTCAGCATCTCACCTGGGGACGGGAGAATTCTGTCATTTTTGTTGATGAGCGATTCTTTCAAAACGACTCTGTACTGACAGGGTCATTGCAAACATATGGAGAGTTGACATGGCTTGAAGCTGGCATCATATTTTTAAAATGGGGGCCCCCTGCAAAGATTATTGAAAGTCAGAGAACCAAGTTTCTAGAAACTTTACAGAACGTGGTCATGTAATTCAGATAATGTCTCCTGAATTATGCCAGCGTGGATATTTGACCTCTAATTGTATATGTGTTGGAAACTTAAATTATGTCAGGTTGCCAAGGCAACAAGTGACTAAGACATTCACAGCCCAAAGGTGAATATCTCAGTTTCCCCAAGTGTCAGAGTTAGAGCAGACCTTGAGCATTGTAAGTCTTTGTATCACTAAGAGCCATAAAATAAGCAGGTTTACATGAGGATCATCCCTAAGATATGTCTTCAAAAATTTTAGGACATGTTCTAAGAATGGAATTTCAATTCTATTCTTGTTTCTATGTCCATTGAAAGGAAACTTGGCTCGGCCTGTGTGGTTCAGTGGTTGAGTGTTGACCTATGAACCAGGAGGTCAGGGTTAGATACCCAGCCAAGGGCACATGCCCGGGTTGTGGGCTGGATCCCCAATGTGGGGTGTGCAGAAAGCAAACGATCAATAATTCTCTCTTATCATTCATGTTTCTATCTCGTTCTCCCTCTCCCTTCCTCTCTCTGAAATCAATTAAAAAAATTAAAAAGAGAGGAAACTTGAATTTTTTATTATCTTGATTTGAAGAAAGAGTTCACTGGGCAGTGTGGGAAAGGACATGTACTTTTGCCTGAACTCAAGATTTCATTTGACGAGATTCCGAATAGACAGACCTCATAGCCAGGTTAATTTATTATCACACTCAATATTTGCTCACCTAAAAATATGCCTCTTTGGTCCTAAAGGAAGTGTAAATGGTAGATAAAAAGCACACAAGACACAACTCTGCCTCTGTCAGACCCATTACTCCAGCTCTAGGTGAGAAAAGACCCATGGACCCAAAATAACAAGACATGGTGTGGTGTGGTCTCGCCTCTCCGCTGCCACAGGTACACACACTGTCAGGGAGATGGCGACACCAATTTTATGGAACTTTTACAAAACTGGCAGCGTGTGTGTGTGTTTTCTGTTTATGTTGTTGTTTTTAGAGGTGGCTTATTTCTTATCTGCTTCTCCCTTAGATGTTAATATACCAACTGGTTAAAAAGAAAAAAATTAAAGATAACTACCTAGGTAGTCATGCAGTCTACAAAGTGCATAATCACTCTGTTTCCCAGGAAGAATAGCATACAACAATGTATTTTAACTACTTTCCAAGCGAATTAACCAAAGATGAATACTTTGTTTATTTGCATGTTTTGCATAAACTGAAAATAGAGAACAAAATCACTGTGTAATATTCATTTAGGATAATATCAGTCTGGTCCCTAAAAGCCAATATTGCTATAGATGTGATCATGTCACCCTCATATCTCCACGTGATCTGCAATCAGTAATCTCTAAGGTTTTAGTGAATGGATTGTTTTACAAATTTTTGTACATGAAAACTTATTATATTTAGTTACTGAGTTTTAACTAAAAATGTTTTCTTCTCATTCGAAACTTAGGCCCAAAAGTTTGTATAATTTTTTTTAACAACTTTCCTGATTGCACACATCTCTTGATTGCTGCAATATTTAATGTATTTTAGTGACTAAATTGAGTAAATGTTCTAAGTCAAATTCTTAATTGATTGTTACATAGACTTATTGATGATTCTAATGAATGGTTCTTATACAGACCCAATAACTCATTATTATAATACTATAATATAATGGTCTGTTATCTATATATCTCATCTATTATCTACCTATTTAATTAAAACACATGGAACTAGTCTGTTAGGCTGTGTCGAAGTTAGTCTTTCCCTGGTACTTACTATGATCATTTCTCAGGATGACTATTTTGACTTCAAAGAAAATAATCCATTTTCTCTTTTCCCAAGACGTGGCATAGATGTCACAGACGACTCCAGGGCCTCTAATGGCAGTGTGTGTGTGTGTGTATGTGTGTGTATGTGTATGTGTGTGTATGTGTGTGTGTGTATGTGTGTGTATGTGTGTGTGTGTGTTTTAATGGCTTGAATGGGTTGAGAAAAAAGAGACTTTAAAAAATATGTTTATTATTACTCTCTAAAGATGGTGTAGACAGACAGACAGGCACACGCATGGACGGAGATGGAGGTGCAAGTGGGACTGATGGGGCAGGCAGGGGCACCTCCTCCCACTTTAGATAGAACTGCCCCTCGTCCCCTTTAAACCATGGCTGCCAGATACACTCGGAAACTGACTCCAGATCAAAACCTCCTTCTTTCCGTTAGACCTGTTCGCTTTGTGAATTGATAAAGGTCCTGCAAGAAAAACTATTTTGAGCCCATGCAGGAAATTGCTACCTATTTCAATTTGTATCTGCTTTTCAGAAAGTAACTGCATTCCCTCCCCCTGAGTTAAACTCAGAGGAATTTTGGAACATTGGGTGATGGCTCTTTTTCAGTCACAAATCCTTAAAAAGAAGACAGAACACGGCTTTGATTTCCCTCAATTTGTTTCCGCTGCCTCAGAAGTGAATACATGAATAGTAATACTTCCCTGTCAGTGTAATATAAGATCACATCAGAGCCAGTGCATTTGAACTAGAGAGCCCGCAGGGCGATGTCTTAGAATGTATACATCTGTGTCCCTGCCTGTGAAATCCTGGCATCTTCTAGCAACTACCAGTGTTAGGACAATAATGCTCTCAGTGTGGCCTCCCCATGAAACTTTGAAATGTGAAGACACATTCAAGGTCACAATTCAATTGATCTTCGTGAAGATATTCCCTTTCCTTCTTAACCTACATCAAGAAATATCATAAGGCTCTAGCTAGCCAGTTCGGCTCAGTGGACAGAGCCTCGGCCTGCGGACTGAAGGGTCCTGGGTTCACTTCCTGTCAAGGGAACGTGCCCAGGCTGTGGGCTCGATCCCCAGTAGGGGGCGTGCAGGAGGTAGCTGGTCAGTGATTCTCTCTCATCATTGACGTTTCTCTCCCTCTCTCTCTCTTCTTCTCTGAAATCTCTCTCTCTCTCTCTTCTTCTCTGAAATAAAAATATACATATTTTTTAAAGAAGAGAAATACCATAAGGAAGAGAGACAGAAAGGCAGGGGAAGTTGCTGTTCTTGTCACTGTGTGGCCAGGAGTCCCGCTGAGGGGGTGCTTGGCCTGTGTGCGCCTCCTGTGGCACTAAAGATGCTGGGGCCGCCTCTCTTTCCCTCGAGGGGGACGTGGAGTCGAGCCCTTAACATTCACACATCCTCCTGCCCCCTGGGAGCAGCACCCACTGGGCTGAGAAGCAGCTGGGAAAACAGAGCTTCCCAAGCCTGTCTTCTCCTGTGATTAAGTAGGACTTTGTAGACAATAAGAAAAATCCATCCGAAAAACGTGGAGATCCTGCTCTCATTAGCTTTAAAGCCTCTGTTATGAGTAAGTAGATTCATTACTTAGTAAGTGACATTATTGGCTAGTAGTCAAATAAAATGTTTAAAGATCAGAAAAAATCAATACTGATTTGGTAACATGGTAACAGATGGTATAAGAACAGTGACAAGAAAAGAAAAGAACCTATTTTTCAATCGGGAAATTATTCTCCTCTCCAGTTTGAATTTCAGGCTCAGATTTTACAACGACCCATCGTCCTCACCTCAGTGCTGAATGCCATCACCCACACACGGCGCCTGCCCGCAGCACAGAGACCCCGGGGCGGAGGAATGAGTGATCCCGGGCCACTGGCCACAGCACTCTCCCGGCCGCATTTCCTCAGACAGGAAATTAAATCTGAAAGAGGTGAGGAATCATGGTGAAACCTGAAGAAGGCGATGAAAAATTGGCCTGTGCTTTCAATTTCATCTTGTTCTCCACTCTTGGACTTTAAAGTGATTTATCTGTGCGAGAACACACACACACACACACTCAGATTCACACTGACTGATGCACAGTTGAATTTTAGAGGCTGCTCTCCCAAATGTCAACAACCAAAAGCAGATCAGTGCATCTGACTCCGTCAAAATCAAATAATTATTTGACATTAAAGTATCTTTCATGTGAAATTACATTCTTTTTGCTAATCTTAGTATTTTAGATTGTAAACATGTAGTATTCTATTATTTTTAACTCCCTGTTGATTTTCCCTGGGGATAGTTTTTTTTTTTTAAATCAAATTCTACTATGCCTTCCAGTATTATTAAAGCCACCACTCGAGGTAAATGGTGAGAGAGTAGGGACCCTTTTCAGACGTGATCTGTGTCCCCTGATGCTGTGTTAGGGGCATGCTCCTGACGTGTTCCTCTTGTGAGGTTTCTGCGGGGGTTCTGCAACCAGGAACCAGAGGAGCAGGCTCAGACCTCCGTCAGCATCTGGGTCTATGAAACAGATGTGTTGGAGGACGCTGCCTGACATGGTGTTAAGTCGTTGTGTATCAGGGAGGCCCAGGCCTGGCCAGGTAAACATTGATTGCTCCCAGGGGAAGGGGAGCTGTCGGTGAAGTTGGAAGGAGCAGTGGGAATACAGGCAGGACACAGGTTCATGGCCATAGGGCAGAGAAGAATTGGAAATAACAAAGGCCAATCCCAGGGAACAGCTGTCGATACAGGTGTGCACATCACAGTTCTGATCTTATCCAGCACACCATTTGGAGCGTGCTTGCGATGACGTCTCTGGAATCTAGCTATTACAGTCACCTTCTAGCCCGGCTAGTGTGGCTCAGTGAGCATCAACCCCTGAACCAGGGGGTCACAGTTCAATTTCCGGTTGGTCAGGGCACATGCCCAGGTTGCGGGCTCGATCCCCAGAGTGGGGCATGCAGGAGGCAGCTGATCCGTGATTCTCTCTCATCATTGATGTTTCTCTCTCTCTCTCCCTCGCCCTTCCTCTCTGAAATCCATAAAAATATATTTAAAAAATGACCTTCTATTTAGAAACCATCTCATGAGAGAATGAGAAAAAGTCTGAGAATGATTCTTATCAGTTTCCTTCCTTTCGAGCCACATTCCTCATGTCCGCAGCCACTGCGATGCCTCAGGAGGGCAGACGGTGCTGTAAGCCTCCAGGTCAGTGGTTCTCAACCTTCCCAAGGCCGCGACCCTTTAACACAGTTCCTCAGGTTGTGGTGACCCCCACCCATAAAATGATTTTCGTTGCTACTTCATAACTGTAATGTTGCTACTGTTATGAATCGTCATGTAAATATCTGATATGCAGGATATATTTTCATTGTTACAAATTGAACATAATGAAAGCATAGTGATTAATCACAAAAACAATATGTAATTATATATGTGTTTTCCGATGGTCTTAGGTGACCCCTGTGAAAGGGTCATTCGACCCCCAAAGGGGTCGCGACCCACAGGTTGAGAACCGCTGCTTCAGGCGCCGGCGAGTGCTGTGTGGTAGCCGAGTGGACGTGTCCCAGTGTATTTCTCAGCAAGGCCTGGCTTTGAAGCCGCGGGGCCTGCGCGGACCCCCAGGTGGCGTTCACCCGACTCTCCTCCAGGTCTCCAGAGCGCCGGGCCTTTCCCGGGATGACCTGCCTGTGAGTGACGCTCGGAGTGGATTCTGTTCTCAGCAGGATGCTGTCAGGAGTGTCTGCACAAGGAGCCTCGTGACCTTGTCTGGGAAGGTCACTGTACAGCAGCTTTCTGCTGGATTGAGATAAAAATTAATTTCTGTTTCCAGTTCGGCAGCCTCTGCTCAGCAGGGGCCACACTGTCTTCTCTCAACCTCTCACTGAAGTTCCGGGACTTGAGAAACAAACCCTTACAATTGGACGATAATCATTTTGTCGAAAAGGCGTTTGTGAGACTCCTCTCATGAACGAACACTTGTTTGGGAAGTTTTAAACACTTTTAGGATCAATATAGTAATTAAGTGTATTTTGGGTCTATTCCTAAAGTATTTAAGAATTTTATGAAAAATAGACTTGCTTAGAACTAAAGCAGCGGGATAGTCATACATTTGCGGAACGGTGGAAGGTTTCATTTGAGCATTACTCAGCACTGGGTTAGATATGCCTATGATTAGGATACAATGCTTTCTATTTACTAAACTTCCTACAATATTTGTATGTTTTTATAATAGATGCATTATCATAGTAAAATTAATAACGAGGACAAAAACTAAAATAATTTTTAAGGGAGGGAACATTTGAAATAACATGGTTGTTCTGACACTTCACCCCATGCAGTTATATGGGGATCAGCATGCAGCCTGTAATTGCATACCCTTAAAGTCAAGTATAATGAGAAATAATTGCCACACAGGGTCATTTTTTTTTTGTTATGAAGAAGGTTGAGCAAGAAATAGGAACATATCACCCCTGAAGTTTATAGAGAGTAGTCAAAAATCAGGATCCAAACACATATAAAGAACACAATAAATTGATTAGCAGTCACCAAAAAGTGGGTGAGCTTTATTCACTGTCATTATTCTTTGTTTCATTATGAAGGATTCTCAAGTAACTAATCAAGAATCAAACTGCTTTGAGTAATTGCCACCTTGGTAATTCCCGTCTAGTGCTGGTGGGGCAGCTAATTCTAGGTCATTGTAATCTTAGGAGTGGAAACGGTACATTATTATTTCATTTCTCAAGACTGTAAGTGGTTGGTTGAGTGTAAGACAAAGCTGTGCCCAGGGAAGGGAGGATCGTGGTCAGCATTGGGTCGTGTGGCTGTTTCCTGTCCCTGACACCCCGCAGAGTGAAATGCCCATTTCCTTCCCGATCTGTAAGGAAAAAGGTTTGCATGGAATTGACATTGGAAAACTAGGACAGTCTCTAGAAGTCAGTCCTGAGCTCTGTTTTGCCCAGAACTACATTTTAATTGAAAGATCGGAGTAGAAACTATAGGAAGATTTTAAAATACAGATGTGCTAATGTGAGAAAAGCCTTCCTAACTTCTGCTTCACCTAGGCTGGGCGATCATGTTGGGCTGGTTTGGGGTTTCCCGTGCCCCCACCTTGTGTTTATTGCATAAAGAGCATAAGACAGAAAGGCTAGGGTCAGTTAAAAGGTGAACGGATTATTGAAGCGTCCACGCCCCTCGCGCGTTGGCCCTGTGCTAATTCCTCTGTGAACTTCAACATTCCCAAACACCTTAGTGTGACGCTCTTTTCATTTTCACTTTCAGACTCACAATCTAAAACGCACGATTTTCGGGCCTTTACCAAAAACCACACTGACGTAGCTATTGCCTTCAGTATATCTCCTGATCTAGCCATTTTCTTCGTCTTCATAGCCATGAGTTTTATCCCAGTCCTTGCTATCGGTTACCGCAGGTGGACCACTGGTGTCACAGACCTTTGGTTTTGCTCGTCGTTATCTGTATTATATATTGTTTTCCCAGTTTCTATACAATGTCTGTGCACTGTTACCTCTCTTCACAACTATGAGCTCATTTCTGACATGGTTGTATCTAATAAACCTTTCATTCCTTTCAAGTTTGCATTTGACCTCAGGGCATATAGGTACAGGTAATTTCCTTAAATGATTAATTTCATTAGTTGCTAGGCCTAAGTGATCTTTTGAGGGATAAGGAATAAAGCAATTTACAAAATAGACCTCTTTCTTGATCAGAAGCATTATTTATCAATTGGATCCATTCTACAATCTGTAGGTCATTTTCTAAATATGTCTATTGAAGCCCGGCCGGTGTGGCTCAGTGGTTGAGTGTCCACTTATGAACCAGGTGGTCAGGGTTTGATTCCAGGTCAGGGAACATGCCCGGGTTGCAGGATTGACCTCCAGTAGGGGGCATGTAGGAGACAGCCGATCAATCATTCTTATTATTGACTAGAGGCCTGATGCACAAATTTGTGTACCAGTGGGGTCCCTTGGCCTGGCCTGCGGGATCGGGCCAAAACTGTCTCTCCAACATCCCCTGAGGGGTCCTGGATTGCAAGAGGGCACAGGCCAGGCCGAGGGACCCCATCGATGCACATCGGGGCTGGGGAGAGACACGGAGGTTGGCCAGTGGGGAGGGATGGCAGGAAGGCTCCAGGGCATGTCCGGCCTGTCTCCTCCTCCAGGGCATGCCCAGCCTGTCTCGCTCAGGCCCGATCAGCCATACCCCAGCATCAAGTTAACCTACCCGTCAGAGCGTCTGCCCTCTGGTGGTCAGTGAATGTCATAGCAAGTAGTTGAGCAGTCTTAGCATATCATTAGCATATTAGGCTTCGATTGGTCGATCAGGCACTTAGCATATTAGGCTTTTATTATATAGTATGTCTCTCTTTCCCTCTCCCTTTCTCTGAAATCAATAAAAAATATTTTAAAAAGCATATTAAATCTGCTCTATTCTACTTAATGATGACTTCCTAATGAGTCTTTGCAAGTTAATCACCGAACCTTCCTGTTACAGACCCTATTTTGATACCAAATATATTGTTTTAATTAATACCTTGTTTAAGTTTATGATTATATTTTCTTAACTTTGCTTGGTGTTGGGTAATCCTATGAGAAGCATTAGAAAGTGTCTTGCTCATTGTCTTTTGTATGATGTTCTCATAATTCATCTTATTGTTACTTTTAGTGAGGATTCCCTCAATCAGGTTGTTTAAAACCCTAGAGCAGGTCAAATGATAGGCTTTCCTCAGACAGGTGTATTGTACAGTATCGATTGCCACAGTAATGTCCTCTGCATTTAAAAGATCGCTTTTGAAGATTAAGGAAATATCTCTGAAAAAAAACAAAATTTGATTCAGAAAGATGAACATGCAATTCCAGAAGTAATGATAAAGGTTCCTGACTGGGCGTGAAAGGAAGGTGTTATGTAGCTGGTTCCATTGGGTCTTTCTGCAGTGGTGCTTCCAAGCCCCAGGGAAACAGGCTGTAGAGGATATAAAAATGCAGAAAGCTAATATTTGTGTTTTAAAAAGGCTCAGGAGTTAGTGCTCTAAGCCATTCTTTTGTGTTGAATCAGGAACTTGTCACTTTAAACACTTTGAGTACGGGCCGTGATAACATCTTACATCTGCCAAGTACCTTGATGATGGAAAGAACAATTTTGGATTTATTACTAGGATGTGTTTCATAACAACCAGATAGAATGACTCAGAACTCCTTCCTGCTACACTTCAGTGCTTTCTCACCATTGGAACGTCAAGGGGTGATCCCCAGTGTCACCCCTTGTGGGGAAAACCTCACGAAAGTCGGCTCTCTCAACCATGAAATTTGAGTGCAGGTGAAAAGATTAAAGTCAACTCCAGTTTGCTTTAGAAATCCCATCTTCTAATATCAGGCTGGGGAATAAAACCTGATTTAAATATTTCAATTACCTGAGGCTCTTGACTGATACAGCATGTTGAAGTATATTTGATTTCCCCAATAACGTCAACACGAAATCGCCGGTTTAGGTTTCTCCTTTCATAAAGTTATAATTCCGATGAAGTTTGTCTTCGATTTACTCAATCTTCCTTTGTGAATTTTTAATTCTAGTTTAATATATTTTTAAAGATTGCCATTTAATTCATCTGCTCTTTCTACATAAAGGGTTTCATGCAGGATTTGACAAAAGTATTAAACATAATAGGCAAAAATCTAATGAGCCTTTGGTGTTAGCGCTCTCAGTGATATTTGCAATCACTTGAAGACAAAGAAATGTCAGGCATCAGCAAGCAATTTAAGGGGTTTGCAGTGCATCTGGAGTCTCTAAATCCCTGAATTCATGCACAAAGGGGGCCTATTTTGCTCCTATCGCCGTCCCCTGGACAGCACGCGTTCATGTCGTCCGCTGGTTTGTTGGGGAAGTCGGGAAATTCAGAAGCAATGACTCTGAGACCAGCTAGTGATGTGAAGAAAGAAGACAAAATCAGAGAGGGCGTATGAAAAGTCTTGCATTGACTACTCTGTATCAGCCTAGAATAGGAGAGATACGCAAATTAAGATCTTCAGTTAATTTGGTCCTTCTTGGGCTCTCAGATTTAATTTTTTCCCTTTAATACCATAACAGTACTCTGAAACGACCATAGGAGTCATGGTTTTAAAATAACATCATTCTTATGTTTGTCTTTGGTAATAAATCCCAATGCAGACAACTTGTATAATGTGCTGTTTTAGTCAGTTTTGCATAATAACTCTGCCCAACAAACCCACTCTCCTGGGGGTTTACAAGGAGAGGCACGGTCCCATTCATAGGTCTTGGAATTGGCTGGGGTGGCTATTCTTGTTGTTGTTAATCCTCACCCAAGGATATTTTTCCATTGATTTTTAGAGAGAGTGGAATGGAGAGGGAGAGACAAAGAGAAACATCCATGTGAGAGAGACACATCGATTGGTTGCCTCCTGCACGCACCCCAATCAGGGCTGGGGAACTTGCAAACCAAGGTATGTGCCTTTGATCAGAATCGACCCCGGGACACTTTAGTCTGTTAGTCTGAGGGCCGACGCTATATCCACTGAGCCACACGAGTGGCTGTTCTTTTTTTATTTTTTATTTTTAAATATTACAGAGAGGAAGGGAAAGGGATACAGAGTTAGAAACATCGGTGAGAGAGAAACATCGGTCAGCTGCCTCCTGCACACTCCCTACTGGGGATGTGCCCGCAACCAAGGTACATGCCCTTGACTGGAATCGAACCTGGGACCCTTGAGTCCGCAGGCCGACACTCTATCCACTGAGCCAAACCGGTTAGGGCTGGAGTGGCTGTTCTTCAGAATGCAGTCAGCTTCACATCCGCTCCACACATCTCATCTGGGGCCCAGGCAAGAGCTGGTGATAAGGCTGAAACGCAAAGCACAAGACAAAGCATGCCAGCTGGTTGTTTGTTTGTTTATTCTGTATATAAATAGTAACTATTTTCTTTTGTTATACATTTATTGCAATTATTGAGGTGACATTGGTTAATAAAATTACAGAGGTTTCAGGTGGACAAGTCTATAACTCACCATCTTTCTATTGCACTGTGTGTCCACCACCCCACGTCAAGTCTCCTTCCATCACCATTTATCCCTCCTTTACCCTCTTCTACCTTCCCCCACCTCCTTTCCCTCTGGTCATCACCATATGGTTGTCTGTGTCTATGAGGTTTTGCGTTAGTTTGTTTTCGGCTTAATCCCTTTACCTTTCTCACCCAGCTCCCAACACCCCTCCCTCTGACAACTGTCTATCTGTTCTCTGTATCCATGAGTCTTTCTACTTTGTTTGTTAGGTAATTGTGTTCATTAGATTCCACATATGAGTGAAATCATGTAACGCTTGTCTTTCTCTGACTGGCTTATTCACTTAGCATAATAATCTTCAGATCCATTCATGCTGTGGCAAAGGGTAAGATTTCCTTCTTTCTTACTGCCCGTATATTTTATTGTGTAGATATATGGTGTACATGTCCCACAGCATTTTTATCCATCATCTACTGATGGACACTTGGGCTGCTTCCAGATCTTGGCTGTTGTAAATACACTGCAATGAACATAGTGGTGCCTATATCCCTTGAGTTGTTTTTTCCTCCTGTAATTATTCTCATCCTGTTCCCACCCTCAATGTAATTTAAGTTGTTGAAGTTGCTTATAAGAATGAAAAGTTCATGAGGGTAACTAATTAGGTGTGAAAAATTATTCAAACACAATTCAACATCTCAAGAAATTACAACGTTATTTTCTTGTGGCTACAAGATGCAGAGTATTTAGAATAATTTTTGGAGATAAAATATATAAGTGTGGTTATGTAACAAATATTTTCTGTGATTAAAACTTATAAAAGGTGATAAACACATTTTATTTTCAAAGAGAAATAGACAATTTACCTACAGTTAGGCCATTAGAGGGGCTGATTCTAATCCGATTCTAATGCTTTGTGGCTCTGGGGGAAATTACTCAGTTTTATGTCAGTATCTTAAAATAAGAAATCTAAAGTAAATCTATTCTAAAGATGCCTCTCTTTTTAAAATGCTATAAGCTCCACCTTCCTGCACACATTAGTTCCATTTTAAATGCCCTGCCCTTAAATCAATGGGGTGCTGCCTTTTCATTTTTCTGAAAGCGTATAGCATCCACAGAGCAAAGTCTGTCCTTGGCTTTCCTTTTGCAGAATAACTGCATCCTTAAGTGTATGGAATAGAGTAAGGGAAACGCAAAATGGCACGGCGGATGAATTTATGTAATCCCTGCGTTGTCTCCTGGCAGAACAGTGGGGATGATGCTTACTGCTCACTGTGAATAAGGAACGCCGTGTGTCATGCTGACAAGTTCATATTATTTATCTGAGGGAGAGGAAAAATTACTATGCAATGTGTTGATGCCCTAAATATATCCTCAAGCGTTTCAAGTGCTTAATTGCAGGCTAAACACTGAAACCATGGTATAGAGAAGAGATTTACTCTGGGGCCAACACAAACTGATAGTGGTATTGAACAAACCAGAGAGGTTGAAAGTGGATTACCAAGATAGTTCTTAAGGACTAATTTTCTGCGCTGGATTAGTGAAGTTACTTATGGCTTATTAATTTGTTCCCCCTTTAGAAAACTTTTTATCTCGCGTCTTACATTTGCTTGAAAACATCCTTGAGTCTTCAAGCTAAAAGAAAAAGGATTTTTAAAGTTTTTTTGTTGTTGTTGCCTAATCAATAGAAATTGCAGATGAGGAAAATGCTGTTAAATCAGGCTTAAGTTTATCTTTATTCTTGGACAAACTCAATGAGAATTAAAACACACACATGCACATATACCCTTACAGGATTTAAATAAAAATAGACAAAATGAGAACAAAGTTTTCTTTAAAAACATCAAGCCCTAGCCGGTTTGGTTCAGTGGATAGAGCGTCGACCTATGGACTGAAGGGTCCCAGGTTTGATTCCAGTCAAGGGCACATGCCCGGGTTGTGGGCTCGATCCTCAGTGGGGAGTGTGCAGGAGGCAGCCAATCAATGATTCTCTCTCATCACTGATGTTTCTATCTCTCTCTCCCTCTCCTTTCCTCTCTGAAATCAATAAAAGTATATTAAAAAAATAAAAACATCAATCCTGATAAAGTAAACGTTATTAAATTTATATAATTTAATTTATATAATTTAAACATTATTAAATTTATATTTGTTGCACAAAAGATTTGAAGCTGCTTAAAATAATGGGCACAATGAAAGTGGTTAAGATAACCAGTTGAGAAATTAAGCAAAGGAAAGATAAGGGTAGGAAGACAAAAACAGGGCTTCATAGTCCTCCATAATTATTACAGGAGGCTACACATTTAGTTCTAATTTATTTAAAACAAAATAAAAGTGCAAATCATGTTCAGGGAGAAGTTGGTCACATTAGCAAGATAAATTTAAACCTACTCTTAATGAGAAAACAATCATTTCTGGAATTGAGACTTGAAATAAATTCCTTATATGAAATCTGGACCATGCCTGATATAAAAAGACACTCTGTGTTTTAATAGACAATATACTCAATTGAAGCCTAATAATAAATGTAAAAATGCATTTAATATGACTTTTACAAACAATGAGGTTTTGGCTGATTGATGACCAGACGCTGGTAGAATCAGTAAGAACAATGGGGTTTGGGCTGATTGATGACTGGACGCTGGTAGAACCAGTAAGAGGGATTATATATTCAGCCAAGGAAGTGCATTGTTTTGGATACTGAGTTGTATTTTCTATTATAGACAATAAACCAAACAGCATTCTACTTCCATAGCTATAGTGCGTGTAGCTTGATTTGTATCACTAAGTGGGTGGTATGCTGTCTTGTACACAATTAATTTCCTAAAACAAAACTCGCCAAACCTCTGTTGGGTAGTTAGTTATAAGGAAGGGAACTCCTGGCCCGGCCGGCGGGGCTCAGGGGTTCAGTGTTGATCTAGGAACCAGAGGTCATGGTCTGATTCCTGGTCAGGGTACACGCCCGGGTGTGGGCTCCATCCCCAGTGGAGGGCGTGCAGGAGGCAGCTGATCAATGAATCTCTCTCAACACTGATGTTTCTATCTCGTTCTCCCTCTCCCTTCCTCTCTGAAATCAATAACAATATATTTTTTAAGAAGACGGAACGTCCTGGAGGCTTTCCTTGGGAGTCCAGCTGTAGTGTGCGGAAAGCTCCGGAAGCAGCACTCCACTGCAGACGTGGGCTGACCACCACTCTGTGCTCTCTGTTCTTCAGGGGCCTCTTAGCAGCAGATGGGTGAGGTGGTTCCTCAAACAGCCCAGATGAAACGCGACTCTATAGTGCTCACATTCTAAGAGCCGTTAGAAGCTGCATTACTTGACTGTGAATTAAATCACACACACACACACACACACACACACACACACACACACACTCTAATAAAATGGGGACATGACATTTTATTTGGTGGTGTAAATAATCCAAGTATAAAAGGAGAGGAATATGTGCTCTTATAAACTTCACATAGGTAGAAAGCAGAAATATCAGAAGTGATGAAATATGATAGTTAGTCTATAAGCTTGTCTCATTGGAAATGTAAGAGTTTAGAAAGAGTTAAAAAAATAAGGGGGCTGACTATGTGCAGTAGCTACCTTTCAGTGGGTTTTGGGATTTGGAATTTTTTTTGTTTTTCATACATTTTTGATTTTCCCATATGTGCCATACCATTTTTGAGTGTTCTATAATGGGCATATATTAATTCTACAATTAGAAAAATTAATGATGACTGCTACTTCAAATTGATCATCCTGAAAAATATTAATAACATAATCTGATTTAGTAAGGTCACTAATAAATGTACGGTCCTCTCTAGATTCTGTAGGTAGAAATGATATAAAACTAGAATACATGTTTACATCAGATCGAACTTATGATTTACTAAGTTGAGAGTAAAAAAGGAAAAGAGTTCATTTCTCACTTAACGAGAGATAAATGCACTATACGCCTGAATGTGTGTTAATTATCAGTCCCTTTCTGATTTTTAACACCATGTCAGGAAGGAAGTGTTCATACTTGGGAAGGAGTGTCAAAGTAACAAGAAGTAGAACTTTAAGGAGGCCCCGAGGAATGGATTAAAGTTGAAAATCATTACTTAGACCCACCCCATCTTTGGGAGCAGAAGCCCATTTGTGCCCCAAGTGTTAAATGTCTATTTTGGCACATTCTCAGATTCACCTGAAATAACCCAATTAGGTACAGACACTATCCAGGACCGCGTGAGTTCTGATGATGGTGTTTCAAAATGGTGCCAAACTACCTGTTTCTTTCTTTCTTTGTTTTGTTAACCCTCACCTGAGAATATTTTCTTATGTATTTATTTATTTATTTATTTATTTATTTATTTTTAGAGAGAGTGGAATGGAGAGGGAGAGACAGAGAGAAACATCAATGTGAGAGAGACACATCGATTGGTTGCTTCCTGCACGCACTGCAACCAAGGTACATGCCCTTGACCAGAATCGAACCCGGTACCCTTCAATCCATGGCCTGACATTCTATCCACTGAGCCAAATTGGCCAGGGCCAAACTGCTTTTCTATTGTGACAATACAATATGGATGAAATTAGATAAAACGTTTTGGTAATGAAATACTGTGGTTCCAGGTACTACTTTCATACAATCACAGTGACCATTAAATATGAAATCTTCATTTTTAAATAGTGTGGTTAAAATCTAGCTAAGTTCAAACAATTCCTGTGGAGAGAAAATGTTGTTTTTAAATATTCATTTATTTTTCTGAGTCCACCTCACTGTTATCTTTGCAACTTATGTCTTAAAGCATGAAGCAGCCGCTGTGTTTTCCTCAGAAAGTTTGTAATCTAATTGGCCAATCTATTGATCATTGGTTATTATTTGGAGGGGAGAGAACCATGTACCAACAAAGGTACCAGAAAACCCACCGGTGACTTGAGAAGTCGGGTTTTCATCCAGGGAACACGTCTGCGTCTCGTGGCTGACGTTCACATGAGGTGCTGCTCTCGCCTCAGTGCTGAGTCAGGGCCTTCCTCTCTGTTGGCCCAAGACTGTGTCACCATTTAGCAACACTTATTAGATCTGTGATGTCTCTAACTTGCAAGGAGTATGTGGATGTGTTTATAAAATAAAGTAAATCATAAGAAAAGGAAAAACTCTAGACACTCCCCATGTTAGTAATTAAAATGCCCATGCTATAAATAAGGCATATTCCACAATTACAGCCACAACTGAGGACTCCTGCTGGCCAAAGTGGAAACAGTGTCTTCATTCCCAGCATTCAGATTTGATGCTCGAGATGGGAAAATCCTTTGGCTGACGTCTGTTTTATCCCAGGGCATGTGACAGCTAAGGCAGAGGTCTCCCTACTACGGCGGGTATTTATTTTTAAAACCCTTTCTCAGTATGCCTTGCTACTGCACTTGATTTCTGGTTGTGTTTAATTTGCTGATAATGTAAGCTGGGGGGATTTACATATACCTTAGGGGGTGCTGTATACAGGTATGCAATAGAGGTGCAGATGAATCCTATCTAGATTTTATGGAGCAAACTACCCTCTCTGGGCTTCTGGTTTACATAGCAACAATGGACTTGGAAAACAAGAAATCCTTAACACCCATCAGGATTCCCATTATGGAGACCATTTTAGCTTGTGTTAAATTACCATATTTTTGTTTTACCTCCATGAGTAATGATTCATGAAGAAGATTTGCTGTTAAGTAATTGCGTTTAATACCTAAGAATTGCTTCTGAATTGCTTGCAGTCAACTGGGAACCATTCTATTATCATCACTCTTGTCCTATGGTCTCTACCTCTTAAAAAAATGTTTTCTTCTGGACCACCCCTGTCTAGGTATTTAGTAAATTGACATGTTTTGAATTTTAATTCTCTAATTAAAAATTCATTATCTGATAGGGTATTGGGGTAAAAACAAGAAGGAAGCATAAACCATTTATGAAGATAATGGACAGCCTGGGTGGCATGGCTCAGTAGTTGAGTGTTGACCTATGAACCAGGAGATCACTGTTCGATTCTGGTCAGGGCGCACGTCCTGGTTGTGGGCTCGATCTCCTGTAGGTGAAGTTCAGGGGGTGATCAGCGATTCTCTGTCATCACTGATGTTTCTATCTCTCTCCCTCTCCCGTCCTCTCTGAAATCAATAAAAATATATTTTAAAAAAAGATAATGGACAGAACCTTACATGAGACTTGGAAAGCTAGATTCTCAAACTACCTAACAAGAGATGTAACATGAAATGAGTTAACAAATTTTCTATTGTTTCCTCATCTGAAAGATAATAGAAAAAACAACACCTTACTTCGACGATCCTTTTGTCTGCAAATTCTATGATTTTATTGTTATTATCATGTGTTCATGTTTTCTAATTTGAAAATAATTGGAAGTACCTGTGGTTTCAGTGTAAGGTTCTTACAAGTATAGAAAGAAGAAAGACTTAAAATTTTGTGTCTCTTAAATTATTTTTCTGAACAATATTATTATAAAAATAGAAATAATACATGTTCATGTATAAAATTTTTGCAATATATGAACATCTAAAATGTTTAGATTCACCCATAAGTCATCCAACCCTAGAGAAACATTGGTCAAGGAGTGTAATTATGTAATAAATAAATATTGCTTTTAGACTTTGAGGGTTTGACTTTTATAGTTTATGTAAAATATTTTAGTCAAAAATGTGTCCAGATATTTGATTTAAGAACTTGAGAAAATTCTGTGAATTTTGAAATTCAATGATTACATTAGAGGAAGCAATACTGAAGATGTAAAAATAAACCACTATAGCAGACACCTCAACTAGGTGCAATAATTACAACAGGGGAAAGCAGTAGGGAGTGTTTTTAATCCCTACATTCACTTACAAGCAAAACAGAAAGAAAGTAATGAAGAGGAGAGGCAAGGTGATATTGTTAGAAATAAGAACAATATTCTTACAATTAAGTGAACTTTGTAACCCAGGGCCAGGGCCTACTTCCCTGCATACTTGAAAGAAAGCATGCAGTTGTCACCTGGATGATGCTCTACTCTTATCAAAAGAAGTCCTTGAAAACACTCAGAAGGAAAGCATAGTCGACTCCAGTAGAAGTTTAAGGTTGTTAGAGGAATGTCTTGATCAGTTTCCAAATGCATTAGCCTCAGGCCACATTTACCAAAAATATTCATCTTGCTCCGGCCAAAGAATGCTTCTGAGTAGCTATTATTATTAATCATGAGCAAACACGGTAGGAATAAGGAAGTGCTGGGGACGGCAGAGCCTTGCTCATATGTTATGCACCTGAGCTCCCTGCCATTGGTTCCAGACCTGGTTGTCATGGGAACTATGTAAGGAGTAATGTTGATTTTATTTTATTTTTCAAAGAAGACCACCCCAGCGTAGAACAAGGACAAGTTCCATGGAGATGGTTGTCAGTGAGCGCAGATGTGGGAAGGAAAGGGAAGAGCTGGTTTTCCCCCAAGAGTTCTTTTTTCTCTTTTATTTTATCATTATTGTTGAAAGTATTACAGATCTCTCCCTTTTCCCCCCACTGACCCCTTCCCCACCCCAGGCCTTTCCCCACTATTGTCTATATCAATGGTTAAGCATATAAGTTCTTTGGTTGATCTCTCCCCCACCCTTCCCCTCTGAGAATCCTCGAATTCTTCACATTTGAGACAGGAACCTGCATGGATTAAGGAAGGAAAATGCTCCTTGACCCCAGTGAGTGACGGGAAGGAAGAAGGAGGTTGAGAGATTCTCAATCAGGACTCATATCAGAGATTCCTAGAGTTCAAACCAGAGTTCTTTTTTTAACTATGTTTTATTGATTTCAGTTTTCTGGGTGCACGTCTTTATACTTTATAGAAGAAAAACAGGCAGCCTCCTGCCAGAGACATGGAAAGGGAGAGCGAAAGCAGGAAGAACATGCAGCTGTAAATTCAAATGTGCGTCTTAAAGAAAGTAGCTTCACTGCCTTGTTGATTTTCCTTCAAATACTTGGAAAGACTCTGATGGAGCATGAGCACACACAACAGTGGTTCTGCTCAGTGGGTTTTAAAGAGGCTGCGTACAGCGGGTGTGGTCTGGAGGCAACGCCCAGGTATTCGTCCTTCCCAGGGGAATTGCTGCTGTCAGGTGAGCTGATCAGACCATTCCAGTTTTAAATACTTCCCTTTGGGGGCAGAAATAGACAGACAGATGCATGTGCACCTTTACCCTGGAATGGATTGTTAATAAACGAAAAACTGTCAAGCGTCAAAAAATACATTCAACCAGTTATTTTGAGTGCGGCTCTAAGAAGTCGTGTTTCTGATGAGGTCTGGGCTTCATTTCTTTTCCTTGCCAAATCCGAGTGCAGTTGGTGGAATCACTCATCTTCAGCTTTCTCAAGGAAATTCGATTCTGTTCTGTCCTTTGTACTTGCTGGTATTTGACTTTTCTGCCAGAATTAATGAGCAAATCTCTCCCTTTTCTGAAATATGATAATTGAATGGCTAACTTAAAGAGAAATGGAGAAGTTAAGAGAGTCATTAGTCTAGAAAGAGAAAGAAGTGATCATTAAGAAATTACCATCATCATATACCATGGCTGAGGGAAGCTTAAAAAGTCAGCCACCTAACTGGTGGCTGGTTCCTTTATCTTATTCCTGGGACATGATGTGGTTTCTGCTCTTCCATATGAGGGAACCCTTCATTCATTCGCAGTGATCCATCAAGCTCTTCTGAGAGTTCTGAGTGCAGCTCTTTCATCTTGAGCTGCAACCCTTCTGCATGTGCCCCTCATACACTTGCCAAAACTCTGACCCAAGGGCCAGGCTGACATTCTGCTCCGGCCCTCTGTGATAGTACGGCTAATAGAAAAGGCAGACACACACAGCCCAGTAATGTCTATCCTTTGTGGAAAGGCGTGTATACAGACCAGGTTCTGTGAGTTTCCCTTCACTCATCTCCTCACTTGTTTGCACCCTGCTGGATGCCATCATTCATCGGCTACATGTCAGACATGTGTTTTTCATCAGGCCTACAGCTGCCCTTGCAGCTTGAGGTCTACCCTTCCTCACTGAGCTTGTAGGGATCAATAACTAGCATCTATCTCTCCTGTTGAGTTCAGAATCCGATGAGAGTCAGCCGGATGCCGTGAATATGTCGGCGTCATTGCTATGAAAGCTCACTTCTGAGGCCTGAGCTGCACCTGGCTTTGGGCGTGTAGCTAACATCTCCTCGTCAGTGTGGATCTTAGCTAGGACATCTGAAGGGATTACTTCATTACCGTCCAACAGATAGGAGGGAACCAGACAGCACATCTGTAAATGCTGAAAGACTGGGAAATGAAATTGAGAAACGCAGACAGACCAGTCTATCAGGAGGAGGAGTAAGGAAGGGGTTGGGCGAGAGTTTGCATGTGTTGCTCCATGGGAATACAGAGCCAGATACCCAAGAGGAATAGGACTTTGCATCGTATTTTAAGATGAATGTCATTATTCTTGTGGTGTGTATGTTTCCAAGTCTTTTTATTTTTTTAAATATATTTTATTGATATTTTACAGAGAGGAGGGGAGAGGGATAGAGAGTTAGAAACATCGATGAGAGAGAAACATCGATCAGCTGCCTCCTGCACAACCCCTTCTGGGGATGTGTCTGCAACCAAGGTACATGCTCTTGACCAGAATCAAACCTGGGACCCTTCAGTCCGCAGGCCAACACTCTATCCACTAAGCCAAACCAGTTAGGGCTCCAAGATTTTTATTTAAAACTTTGGAAGTTAGTTATGGTCCTTTGTGGAAAGGAAACCTCTGATCCACTAATGCTACCTTGGCAGGCAGCCCCTGATAAGTACAGACTCATGTGTCAAGATTCAGAATGCAGGCCTAGCTGGTGTGGCTTAGTGGATAGAGTGTCAGCCTGCGGACTGAAGGGTCCCAGGTTCGATTCCAGTCAAGGGCACATGCCTGGGTTGTGGGCTTGATGCCCAGTAGGGGGCGTTCAGGAGGCAGCTGATCCATGATTCTCTCATTGATGTTTCTAGTTCTTTATCCCTCTCCCTTCCTCTCTGAAATCAATAGAAATATATAAAATAAAAAGACGCAGGCTGTAGACACTGTTGATTGTCACCTGGGCACTAGACACCATGGGCATCACTTTCTCATTTGATTAAGAATCATAGTTTGAAGGAGCAGGTATGATTTAACAACTCTTTCAGATAAGAGCTGATTATTATTTCTAAGGTCACACAAAGAGTAAAACCAATATTTGAACAGATGATACTGGGCAAGTTTTCTCATATTGACTCCACCTTTTCCCTTCCTGTTTATAAAAAGGTCTTACAGCTAATTTCCTGCTGTCTCCTAGGACTGAAGTCATTGTTCTTGTTTGTAATTTTGTCCAAATTATAACTACCGATGAGCAAAAAGGCCAAGTGTAGCTGAATATACAAACCTATTACTAAAATTATTTTTGAAGTACTGCCAAGATAATGCTTTGTCCTTTCAACTACTGTAATTTAATGCTCTAAAATTTATGAGACTAGGTTATGGATGCGCTTGATCTAGGGGTTGATTTCAGGGCAAATAATGAGTCCTATTTTAAAATGGTGGGTGCAGATTCAGAGGCTTCCAAAATCCCCTGCCACGGTGTGTTAGAGGGAATTCTGAAGTGTTGGATACAACCCGAGTCCCCTCCGGATCATATTCCAATAAATTATAAAGCTGTATGATTCCAACTAACAGCTCCTAGAGACCTTTTACAGGTTCAGTCCAGTACAACCCTCTAAAACATGTCACTGCCTTTGAAGAGAACCTGTTTTCTCTTCTGCATCCTGCTTGGCAGCTGACACTGAGCTTGGCTGTGACCACGCAACCTCGCCATGAACTCTGGTCTCTCTCTGTCAGCTTTGCCTTGGCAGCTGCCTGGAATAGACATTTAAATCGTTAGATCTGGGGGTTTCATTAAAGTGCTGCACAGGAAATGAAACCCTGGGTTCCATGGTTAGGAAATATACATGTCAAAGTAAATAATTGTAAACATCTAAAAATCTGCTAAGTTTCCTTTGCGGTCCTACATGTAGTATCAGAATGTGTTCCTATACAGATTGTCCAAAGCCAGCAGGCATTGGCATGGGGGTGAATGCTCTCGGTCTGGCCCACTGCTGCCTTCAGCGAGGTCACTCAGCAGCATGCAGAAGGCAGAGCTCAGGACAGAATCCTCAGCTCCCTTCCCCTCTCCCCCGCTCCCCCCGCCCCCACCCCCACGGAGCCCCAGCTCAGCCCTGCGCTGTGGGCCAGCTCGGCTGGGACCTCCACACTGTCATCCTCATGACATCATTCTCCGGAGAACGGTGTGAAAACTCCCTGCTTCACAGGTTCAGGACCCAGGTGCCAGGGACCCCGTGGTTCTGATGACTTGCTTTTCCAAACACGCTGCCCATTTTGTAGACGTTCACAAAGGACCCTGTGGGGGACAGTCTAGGAAAATGTGTTGAGGTTCTTCTATGGTGTCTGCGTTTGGGAAAACCCTCATGGTTGGGATTATTGTCTTTATAAAAGAGACCCAGCCCGGCTGGCGTGGTTCAGTGGTTGAGCATCGACCTGTGAACCAGGAGGTCATGGTTTGATTCCCGGTCAGGGCACAGGCCCAGGCTGCAGGCTCCATTCCCAGTCTGGGCTGTGCAGGAGGCAGCTGATCCATGACTCTCTCTCATCATTGATGTTTCTCTCACTCCTCTCCCTTCCTCTTGAAATATATATATATATATTTTTTAATGTTTAAACATTTTTTTAAAAAGTAGCCAATTGCCTAGTAAAAGTCAAACCCCTCCTGCCATGGGGTTTGCAGGAAATGTCTTCATAAAGAAACACTGCGATGAAGCAAACTGCGTTCTCAGCTGTATCCCTAAATTGAATGGAGACTAGCAATGTGTTCTACGAAAGCAACCATGTCTTTGACATTTCTCTGGACTAAATAGCCATTTCTATTTGGCACCTACATTGATCCACCTCACTACTCCCGCCCTGTCTGAATGGTGTGAGTCTCTCTCGCGCTGTGTCATCCTCTGTGCAGTGAGAAAGTGCTTCGGTGAAAGTGTGAGTCCCTCAGGGACTGTACCTGCTGGGCTGTTAGCAACGTGGCATGAAGGGAAAGCTTGGCTGGCAGGGCTCAGCTGGTGGAGTGTCGCCCACGCACTGAGAGTCCATTGGTTCGATTCCTGGTCAGGGAACATGCTGGGTTGCAGGCTTGATCCCCAGTGTGGGGCCTGCAGGGGACAGCCCATCTGTTTCTCCTCATCTCTGATGTTTCTCTCCCTCTCTCCCTCTCCCTTTCTCTTTCTAAAATCAGTAAAAACATTAAAAAAAGGAAATGAATGGACAGTTCAGAGGCAATTGCAACCTTCCCATTTATTCTATTTCCATGATTCTCTTGGAGTCCTGGCAGTGTTAAAGTTAGAGAAATAAAACTATAACCTCAATGAATCTGCACAAACATCCTCCATATACTCATACAATTATCCATACAATCTTAAGGTACCAACTTATTTCTTATCAAGGATGTAGAGAAATAAAAAGCAACAAGCTGTATTCTAGAGGAAATATAAATTGGTTCTTTCATTATTTTTTTAAGGACATATAAGGCTAAATACCGGTTATAAACTCTCAAAAGAAAATGTGATCATAGCTTATTTGTGTCCTTGCTTGAGCCTCCTAAGACAATAGATAAAACACAAAAAGTAGGCAGTGTATCTTTGGAACATTGTTCATAGTCTGGACTTAGAAAAATTAAAAAAGAAACCCACAAGATCAATATAAGTAATTTAAATTCTTTAATGAAATTTCTGATAGAACACAGACAATAGGGTGCTGAAGGCCTGGGGTGGGGGGAGGAGGGGAAGGGGGATTGGAGAAGGTCAATGGGGGAAAAGGGGACATATGTAATACTTTAAACAATAAAGAATTATTAAAAATTTTCTGATAATTTCAATTTATTTTGAAGTCATAAACTGTAACATCTATTAAAATATTTTCTGATTCTTTATTTCAGTTGAGTCAATCCTAATAGTTGTTCAGAAATTGAAATAGATTGTGTTATAATTATTAGTGACTTTACCTTGCAGGAACATTATTTTTTTTAATATATTTTATTGATTTTTTACAGAGAGGAAAGGAGAGGGATAGAGAGTTAGAAACATCAATGAGAGAGAAACATCGATCAGCTGCCTCCTGCACACCCCCTACTGGGGATGTGCCTGCAATCAAGGTACATGCCCTTGACCGGAATTGAACCCGGGACCCTTTGGTCCACAGGCCGATGCTCTATCCACTGAGCCAAACCAGTCAGGGCGCAGGAACATTATTAAAACATTTGAAAGTTCTGAGAAAATTTTTATACGCAATTTTTATACCACTGTGTTTTGGTGGTGTTACTGTGAGGATAAAAAAAATGGAAAAAATGGCCCTAACCTATTTGGCTCAGTAGATAGAGCATCAGCCTGCAGACTAAAGGGCCCTGGGTTCAATTCTCGTCAAGGGCATGTACTTCCTTTGCAGGCTTCTCCCTGGTCCGGCCTCGAGCAGGAGGCAACCAATCCATGTGTTTCTCTCACATGGATGTTTCCCTCTGTCTTTCCCTCTCTCTAAAAATCAATGAAAAAAAAAATCCTTGGGGGAGGGTTAAAAAAATTGAAAAAATATGTATATCCTGCAAGCCATGAATCCCTGTCACAGAGGACCTTGAACCTCATTCAGACACACATTTGTTTATTAATTATTATTAAATGTAAGCAGACATTCATTAATGAGTACCTGCTATAGGCAAGCAATGTTCTAGGTGCTAAGCAACCCACTGGTGTTTCGGTTTGGATTCCGGCAAGCCCAGATGGAACACTCAAATGGAGTTACTTAAAAGCTATTTTTTTAAAAAAAGCTATTGACAAGACTAGGGTAGGTTTTAGCAAAGTCCTCAAGGGCTGGCCCAGGACAGGGGCCGGCATCGAATGGAGGTGTTTCCACCCGCAGCGAGGGCTCATGGGTGCAGGGGGGCTGCTGGACAAGAGAAACGAAATAACATCTGAGGAGAAGAGAGAACTTGAGACACGTAATGTGAAGTGTGTGTGCAGAGGTCAGGGAATTGAGACATTTTTTCCTGGTGAGTGTGGTGTTGGCATGTCCACATTGTGATTTTGTGGGGAGAGCCAGGTGTCGGCCCAGATCAGCCCTAAGTGCTGATGTCTGTCAGGTGCAGAAGGAGAAAATGGATGGAGCCCAAGGACATTTAAGAACATTCATCGGGAATTGTGCTTAGGATGTGATGGAAGCTGCACAGGAAGGAGCGTCAGAGATGAACCTCGGTGTTGGTTGTGGGATTGGAGACCTGCGCTGGCGTGAGTGGCGGGTGTGTGTGTGTGTGTGTGTGTGTGTGTGTGTATGTTTGTATATGTGTGTGTGTGTGTGTGTGTTTCTGTGGCTGTGTGTGGTGTGTGTGTGTGGCTGTGTATGTGTGTGTGTGGGTGTGGCTGTGTGTGTGTGTGTGTGTGTGGCTGTGGCTGTGTGTGTGTGTGGCTGTGGCTGTGTGTGTGTGTCTGTGGCTGTGTGTGTGTGTGTGTGTGTGGCTGTGGCTGTGTGTGTGTGTGTGTGTGTCTGTGGCTGTGTGTGTGTGTGTGTGTGTGGCTGTGGCACAGGTCAGGTCAGCAGGTCAGGCCGTACGAGCCTTCGGGTCCCCAGCCCCACGTTCATCACTGCAGGCTCTTACCCAGCATTGTTGATTGGTTCCTTATTAGAAATTCACATTTCATGTGTGTTCCACTGAAACAAAACACAATTAGGTATAATCTCTCATCTTTGAAGAGTTTTCAATTTAGTACAAATGATGATGCAAACAAGTGCTTGTTCCATAACTTCCAAAAACAGTAAATAATGAAGCCAGATATTCATTTGGGGACCCATAGTCACAAACTTAAAAATAAATAAAACTGCATTTTATAAATTATTTCAATACATAGATTCAATTTAATTTAAGGTCCTCTATTTATATATTTTTTAACATTTTTAACAGAACTCAAAAAGAACAGATTCTTTATTTCAATTTAAGGGAGTTGACTCAAAAACTTAATTATTTTAGTTCTCTTTACTGTTTACAAGGCTCAGACTTCACATTGCTTTAATAGAATTCATTTACCGTGCTCTATGTTTATAGTTTTATATAGTGTGTGTAATTCCAATTAAACATTACTCAGTTGCAGTTGTGGAGTACACCTAACTTAATTTAGGATTATAGTATCCTCAGTGTTTCTTTGCCATGAATTTACTTAGGACCAAGGGATATTCAGATGTACTGATGCTTTCCTGATAAATAAGCTTCATTCCCAGGAATTTGAAATAGCCATCTCCTCCAGGACTTCTGTGCGCCTGCACAGGAGGGAGTTTCTGACATGGATATAAAGACTGTGACTCGAGAAAGTAGAGGCTCGCCCTACCAGCCTGGCTCAGCGGGGGAGCCTCGACCTATGAGTCAGGAGGTCACGGTTCCATTTCGTGTGATTCCCGGTCAGGGCACAGGCCCGGGTTGCGGGCTCAATCCCCCGTGGGAGGCGTGCAGGAGGCAGCCGATCCATGATTCTCTCTCATCACTGATGTTTCTCTCTCTCTCTCCCTTCCTTCCTGAAATCAATACACACACACACACACACACACACACACACACACACACACACACATATATATATATATATTACAAGAAAGTCCAGAGTGCTATTCCTAGGGCTGCTACATTTCGCGTGTCCTCAACCTCAGCGGCTGAAGATCTGCCTGGATTTCAGAGAGGAGTTTGACCAGGTCACCCTATTTCACAGGTTAAACGTGCTTAGGAGCTCCAAGAAAAGGCCCTTCCTAAATTCCTTTACCTCCCATGGGGATATGGGCTTACATTACTGGGTATTGATTAAATGTTGATTTAAATAGCTGAGAAGGAAAAGAGGACATTGATTTTGTGTGATGCTGCTAAAGTCTCTAAATTATTTACCAGGAGAAAAACAACAACACAGTGGTTTTAGGAAAACTGTCATTAGAGTTTATCTTGGGAAACACACACACCAGGGATGTTTATTCACCTCTTACTTACATAAGCTCTGAGGAACGTGTGGGGAGTTGCCACATTATGAAGATATAAAGGAGTCTTCCCTAAGGTGCTTGTGCTGCTGTTTAAAGCAACATGGATAGTAGAACTGCGCGTGAGCATCCCAGGGACACTCTAACAAGGGTAAACCTTGGCATGGAACTAATTAGTATAAGAAACGGCATTTTTTAAAAATATATTTTATTGATTTTTTACAGAGAGGAAGGGAGAGAGATAGATAGCCAGAAACATCCATGAGAGAGAAACATCGATCAGCTGCCTCCTGCACATCTCCCACTGGGGATGTGCCCGCAACCCAGGTACATGCCCTTGACCGGAATCGAACCTGGGACCCTTCAGTCCGCAGGCCAATGCTCTATCCACTGAGCCAAACCGGTTTCGGCAAAACGGCATTTTTTTACATAGACTTTTTACTGTTCTCATAGCATCTTCTTTAATGTATTGTAAACAGCAGTTTTTAAGAAAATGTTCAAGGCAACTTGGACATATTAATGCTCAGAACATAAAGTTACATAATGCTCAAATTTTAAATTCATAATAATTAAAATCTTTAAACTGGAATTTTTCCTGTTTATTATGTCTCCAAATTAAACATGCTATTTTTATTTTTTAAATTATATATATATATATATATATATATATACATATTATATATACATATATACGTGTGTGTGTGTGTGTGTGTGGGTGTGTGGGGGGGGTATATGTATATATATATATATATATATATATATATATAATTTAGAGGGGGAGGAAGAGGGAGAGAAAGATAGAAACATCAATGATGAGAGATAATCATGCATGCCCCCTACTGGGGATTGAGCCCACACTGGGGCATGTGCCCTGGCTGGGAAGGAAATGTGACCTCCTGGTTCATAGGTTGATGCTCAACCACTGAGACATACTGGTCGGGCTAAACATGCTATTTTTAGATTAAATAAAACACTTTAACCCAGCCATGAAAAAAATGAGGAAAAAATAAATATTTTAGGTTATAAATAAATGGCAAAACTCCACTTCAGTGAAATACAATGCTCCTTAAAAAAAAATAGACTTTCAAAACTTAAAAAAGCAAATGGTATTGTAAGTAGCTATTTTATTGGTTTCAGAGAGGAAGGAAGAGGGAGAGTGAGATAGAAACATCAATGATGAGAAAGAATCATTGATTGGCTGCCTCCTGCACTCCTCCTACAGGGGATAGAGCCCACAACCCGGGCATGTGCCCTGACCAGGAATTGAACTAGGACTTCCTGGTTCATTGGTCAGTGCTCAACCACTGAGCCATGCCAGCTGGGCAGTAGCTATCTATATATATAAAAGCCTAAGTGACCAGCCGACCGTTCGACCATTCAACCATGCGACCAGTAGCTATGATGTGCACTGACCACTAGGGGGCAGACGCTCAATGTATTGGCATGGAACAGACTGATGAATCTCAGAGGGAAGGGAGGAGGGAGGAGGGCAGGAAGAGATGATTAACCAAAGTTATTATATGCATACTTGAGGCCGGTGCACGGATTCGAGAATTGGTGGGGTCCTAGCTCTCTGAAATCCTCTGAAGGGTTCCGGATTGCGAGAGGGTGTAGGCCAGGCCGAGGGACCCCACCAGTGCACGAATCTGTGCACCGAGCCTCTAGTGCAGTGGTTCTCAACCTTCCTAATGCTGCGACCCTTTAATACAGTTCCTCATGTTGTGGTGACTCCCAATTTCATTGTCACAAATTGAACATAATTAAAGCATAGTGATTAATCACAAAAACAATATGTAATTATCTGTGTGTTTTCCAATGGTCTTAGGCGACCCCTGTGAAAGGGTCGTTCGACCCCCAAAGGGGTCATGACTCACAGGTTGAGATCCGCTGCTCTAGTGTCTTACAAATGGCTTTCAATTACTTTAAATGCCCAAATATACTGTTTGGATTTATCTTTGAATTTTATTTTACTTTTTATTATAATGACAATAAAATAGCTGTTAACTAAATCAGCCTAGGGGACTTCCTGGATTTAGTGAGACTCAATTACTTCCTTCATTTACATGGGAAAATTAACTGTAAGATTTAGTTATCAGATTAACTATTGACCCTTCCTATTATAGTTAACACCGTGACATGCTACTCAAATCCTTTTTACAGAAATGAATGACATATCCCCAAATTATGTGAAATAATAAATGTTTGTTGTTTAGAGCTGCTACATTTGGGAGTAACTTGCTACACAGCAATAGATAACCAATACAGTAATGTTCTTACACAAATTTATTTCTTTCTCTTTAAGAAACACAGAATTGATGTGTAGTTTGCTCATGTGGCAAGGTCACCTCTAGGGTGTGTGACTCCGGGCATATGTGTTTTTTGTGAGGCTCCTAAGTATACAGTTTAAATTTAAAAAATGAATTATAAAATTCACAGGTATAGCCTATTGTAATTTATCAACAAAGACTTAGATTAATAGTTAGAGAAAATGTACTTAAATATTTGCTGGTCATCCAATCAGTGACTGTGAAGATTCTCTTTTTTTTATTGTTTAAGGTATTACAAATAGTAGTCCGTATGTCTCCTTTTTCCCCCATTGACCTCCCCCCGGCCTCCCCTATCCCCTGGCACATGCCCTCACCGCCCCTCCCCCCAGTGTCTTGTGACCATTGGTTATGCTCATATGCATGCATACAAGTCCTTCGGTTGATCTCTTACTCCCCGCCAGCCCTCCCCTGCCTTCCCACTGTAGTTTGACAGTCTGTTCATGCTTCTTTGTCTCTGTATCTATTTTTGTTCATCAGTTTATGATGTTCATTATATTCCACAAATGAGTGAAAATTCTCCATACTGTCCGGGTACCTTCTTCTCCTCTCCATGTTCTTTATATTTTTTTATTGATTTCAGAGAGGAAGGGAGAGGGAGAGAGAGAAACATCAGTGATGAGAGAGAATCATTGATTGGCTGCCTCTTGCACACCCCTGCTGGGGATAGAGCCTGCAACGAAGGCATGCTTCCTTGACCAGAATCGAACCCGGGATCCTTCAGTCCACAGGTCGAGGCTCTGCCCACTGAGCCAAACCGGCTGGGGCTCCTCTCCCTGTTCTGTATTATCACTGCTCACTCATCGCTAGTTTCCCATCGCTCACCACACGGAAAAGGGAGCAAACCATTATTACTGATGAGGCACGGGCTCCTGGGAAGCCCCTTGTATTGAAATAGCAGAGGCCTGGCCTCCGCAGGCTCCAATAGCATTTATTTCATCGCTTGGACATCATTCCCCGGTGCCTGTCCATCACCCTGTGCCTCCCGCCCGGCCACTGCCAGCGGCTCTCAGATTCTCACTGCGCTTCATTAGTGATGACCACAAAGGGGACGCTTACCTGCGCGTGGAGTACAGTCGAATGTATTTGCTCTCTGGCCTTGTTAAGTTCACATTCAGAGTGTGTAGTACAAGTGCGGACTAGCACATTGTCCAATCACCACTCCTCCAGACTCCTTAGGCTGCAGTCAGGGCATCGCTCAGATGTGGTCTTTTAAAATGCTCACTGCTCTCCACCACTTCCTCTCATATCACCAGAGAGCGAGGAGCCAGGGTGGAACAAGAAGAGTGGTACTCACCCGGCCGGTGTGGCCCAGTGGTGGAGCATTGACCCATGAACCAGGAGGTCACAGTTCGACTCCAGGTCAGGGCACATGCCAGGGTGGTGGGTTCGACCCCAGTAGGAGGCATGCAGGAGGCAGCCAATCGATGTTTCTCTCATCCATGTTATCTCTCTCTCACTCTCCCTTTCTCTCTCTCTAAAAATATTGTTAAATCGCAAACTAAAAACAGGTGTCTCATTTTAACAAAGTACATATATTTCTGAAACATTAGTTAAGTAACTTTGAAAAACATCAAATTGTATTTAAATTGCAATTGAGACCTGCTATTTAGTGAGACCCGATCATAAAACTTTCACCAAAGCAAATGATGTTTTTGTAAAATAAACATTTCATAAATAATATACAGAAAGTCATGTATTAGTGATAAAAGGAAGTACTGTATGCAGTGGTCTATTAAAAACATTGTTTTTGATAAATACATTAACTTGCTACCAAAAAAAATGTTCCTCAATTAATACCAAGGTCATAGGAAAGGTAAAAATAAATCAATAGCAGTGGGCTCATAGAGATTTTGGATAGTATTAGATCTGTTTTTTATGTTTGTAGGAATATATCTACAAAGAAGAATAAAATTCCTCGTTGCAATGAAAGCTCATGCTCTTGTGGGAAGCAACCTGTGGACCCTTCACTGTAATGTCATGAGACCTCACACAAGTTGTGAGAGAAAAGTGCTGGATGTGGAAGTATGACTCAAAACCTTAAAACAAATTAAAAAGGAAGAAGTGAACAGACCAAAGAGGCGAAGTAAACTGGTCACGGACCTCTCAGAGCTAGATTGTGCAAATGTGTGTTTAAATGTTATGGCAGCAAGAAGGGCAGGTGAAGAAGTAGGGGCCTATTTTCATTGCACCAACCCATGGGATCGTTACGGGATTGTAAGAGGGAGAATATGATAAAGGCGAACGAACTCAAGTGTTTGCAGAACAGAACTTTTTATGTTCTGTTTCTGGGCTCTTTGAATATGACATTTATTTCCCACATGCTTACTCACCCTCCACCCCTAATTTTGATTTGTGATTGTTTAGTTACTGGCGTCTTTGTGGAAGATGAATACTTTTTAATGTTTCTCCTAGTGCCCGTTCTTAAAGCATTCCACTCAGGTCGATGGGGGTGGGTTCCAGTATCCTAGGATCAGTCCCCTCTGGTGTCTGAGAATCAGAGGTAGGGCATCCGCACAGATTGCTGTTATTAAACCAAAGCTGAGGCTTTCATTCCAATGAAAGTTTCCAACAAAAATGTTGGTTAGCTAGACCTTGCCGTTCACGTTTCCCCGTTATCATCTAGGACAGTGATGGCGAACCTTTTGAGCTCGGCGTGTCAGCATTTTGAAAAACCCTAACTTAACTCTGGTGCCGTGTCACACATAGAAATTTTTTGATATTTGCAACCATAGTAAAACAAAGATTTATATTTTTGATGTTTATTTTATATATTTAAAAATGTCATTTAACAAAGAAAAATCAACCAAAAAAATGAGTTCGCGTGTCAGAGTTCGCGTGTCAGAGGTTCGCCATCACTGATCTAGGACTATGCTTATTGCGGTTTTCCCATGCAAGCATTTGTTTGTTTTTCCAAATTTAAAATATTAGTTATTTCAGTAAAATTTTAAAAATATGTCATTATTTTAGCATGTTGAAATTTCAACAGTTACTAAGACAACCGTTATTCTACTCTTTACAAATGGAAAAAGTAGAGAGTGTCTAAGAAGGGAAAAACATTCTTTCAGAGGGGTAGCCCGATTTTTGTTGTTTTCCTGGAGCAAGGGCTGGTTTACATAACGTTTGAATACTCATTAAGGTCAGGGATTCAAGAGTCAGTATGTTGGTATCAGCCCTGGCTCAGCCACCTACTGACTGTTTGGTGTTGAACAAGTTTCCTAACCTCTCTGTCCCTTAGTTGTTGTTGTTGTTGTTGTGTGTGTGTGTGTGTGTGTGTGTGTGTGCTTTTTAATATGTAACTTTTGTATCATAATGGCACCTATTTCATAGGATTAATATGAAAATTAAATATGTAAACAAAGGAAAATAGAGTGTGTAACTGATGCTTGTTACACATTATAGAACTGCTAGCATTATCATCATCATGGTCGTTACTATTATTATTATCTAGTTTAACCAGATTATTTACAAGTGAGCCAGAAGTGTGACCTGCCAACGGTCAAACATGTGGATTAGGGAACTAGGTTTCTATCGAAGAAAAAGAGTAGGAGGAGGAGAAACCAACCTCCTTATCGGTTAGACTCAAACATTTTTTAAATGCCAGACATGAAAAGTTTTCTGTACTTTTTCTATGATTGGTTCTTGTTCCTTTTTTTTCTTGCTTTAAAAAAGTAACAAAACAAAACAAAACATATACACATGCTCACCTAGAATTTTGATAAAACCTTCATCTTTACATTTTCCAAAAATCCTAACACCATGGACAAAACAATATGTTGTATAATAACCTAAAAATAAAAAATCAGAAGCCGTCTCCACCAAGAAAGATTCATGTTCCCGCAGGGGAGCATGAGCAAGGCAGGTCCTGATGTCTCCACAGGAGCCAAGTAGGTGACCTTGACTTTCTTCACCAAATCACAGCTTCTTCTTCTATTCAATGTCATCAAATCAGCAAGACGGTGGTTAAAACAAACGCTTATGGGTTCAAGTGTTAGCCTATCATTTATTGCAGGAGGGATACCGGGCAAGTACTTCACCGCCCTGAGCATCTTGTTCCTCATCTGCACATTAGAGGTAACTCGAGTGCCACCTTCATGGATGTGCTGTGAGAACTGAACACACCCGCCATGTAAAGGAGGTACCACAATGTCTAGCAAATAATAATTTCCCCGTGTTTAATGCTGTTATTGCCACACCCTCACATAAAATGGTAATACATTTTAGATTGTATTAGTTGTAGGAAAATATAGCCTTTTTAAAAGGTCATCTTTCATTCATTTGAATAGTTCAGCTTCAAAATTAAAAAAAAAACTTGGCACATGTGACTGAATCATATCTATCTACGTCACAACATTCTCAGAAAAAGTTCCCTGGGTAATTAGTTTCAAGAAATATTGCTGAGCTTGCACATCCCTGTCCTTTGCAGCACTTTGGAGAATTACTAGATGCATCTCAGAGACAGGTCCTCTTCCACAGACGTAGAGTAACACATTAATTAACATAAATTCATTAACGTGGTGCTTGCCAGACGACACTGGGACCTTCACGCTGACACACTGCCAAGTCTCCGGATCTCTGTCCTTATCAATAACTAAATGGGGAGCAAGTCTCTCCGGCCCCTCGAGGACCGATCTTCCACCCCAGCCTTGCCAGCACCGCGAGCCCCAGGTTCAGGGGGTCAGCTTTTGTCAGTTCACCCCAGAGAACAGAGGCACTTTTCTCAGGTGTTGGCCATGTTTTCCTGTTTATCCTGGTGTCCTGAGCTCAGTCCCTTTTCTCACCGAATATCGAAGAGCTTTTCACCAACCAGCTGTCAGACTCCTCTTTCTTGTGGCATCTTCTGCAAAATTGCGTATGAATTTTCCATTTTCTTGGACCAAACAGTTTAAGAAAATGCATTTTAATTGGTACCAAAGTGCAATCTCGAGCTGTTTGAAATGTAACCGCTGAAATTCCTCTCCCTGGTCCATAGACACACTACCACACATGGGAATCACAATGGAGCTTAAAAGTATCGCTGGGATAAACCCGGCTTTGAATCAGAGTTTGGAGATTCAGTCTGCAGCCACCACGACGTCCTCTGTCTTCTTGGCAAGTCACTTAATGTCCCTGAGGTTGAGCTTCCGCAGGTTAAATGTGCTAATATTTACTCAGAAGATTATTCCCGGCAAGGATTCTCCACGTGTAGTTCGGGGACCTTGGCAGACCTCAGAGATGCTTCACGGGGTCTATGAGGTCAAAATAATACGAGGCCAATATTTGTGGCTTCTCTCCCTTCCTGTCCCAATGGCCAGCGGAGCCCCAGCGGCTGTGGCACAGGCCACCCCAGCAGCTGGAACGTCGAAGCGACTGTGCGGACCCAGCTATCCTCTGTTCAGCCAGACGGTAAAGATATTTGTAAACATGTTAACCAATGTCATGACATTTAAAAAATATTTTTATTAAATTATGTGATGTTAACCTGCAATGGTTTTATTGCTGTTATTTTCAATGAATTAAATACTTTAAGAATTTGCCAGTTTTAATTTCTAATATGGCAAATATTGATAGGTATTATCCCCATAAACAAAAGTTCTTTGTGGTTCTCAATAGTTATTAAAAGTGCAAAGGGGTTCTGGTAACTGTTTGAGTAGGAACTAAATGAGATATTATCTCCTAGAATAATTTATACACAAATAGGCATTCAATAAATATTTTTAAAATAACTTTGTGATATGGCAAGCTAAAATAATTTCATTGTTATATTTCCTGTCCTTATACTTTTTTGAGTGATACTATGTCAACATAGAAAAGGGAGAACTTTAGCAAAATTACTGGGTTGAAAGGATAGTGACCTATATAAATATTATGATGACATTTTGGCCACATAAAAATTAGAAAGTTAAGACGCTGCAGGTTTGGTCCCTGGGAAAGCAAAGTCATAACAACTGGAAATTCCTTTAAGGACAGAGTCCCAGCTTTTTACAGCAACAAAGGATGTTCAGATTTGATAACAAATGAGAAATGTTAAAAAGTAGTAGTAGTATAGATTATTGACTTCCATTATTTCCACTTTATATGGTTATTTAGCATTTTATTTATTCATTCAGATAGTCATTTATTTGTCCTTTCAACCAACATATATACGCCGATTGCCTGCTGTATGCCAGGCACGTGATACTTCCTGGTGTTCAGTGAGGCACAGGCGTAATTCCTGCCTCCTCAACGCCACAGCGAAGCTGAAAACGACACCAAAAGATGAGTTTAACCAAAGGGAAGCCGTCGATTTCCTGACCTGCTGCCAAACTAGAAAACAGGAGACGCTTGCCACCCAGTTCCACCTCGGAGCCCAGGGGTGTCACGGAGAAACCATGCTGGGAGGGAGGATGGGGTTAGGTGAGGAGGCAAGGCCAGGGCAGCCAGCGGACCGTGTGCTTTTGACAGGGTGAGTGGGTGAGCCAGTGAAAGGCAGTTGTGCGCACAGATTCGGGGTGTTGGCTGTAAACAGCCAGGTGTGGCCCTGCTGACAGGCTTGGTGGACGCATGGAGACCAGGAATGGGGAGTGTTCAGAGGCTTCTAGTTTCAATAGAACAGCTCCTCGGTGGAGGGAACGTGTGCATAGCAGCTGGCGGCAGTTCTGTGCCTCAGATCCGAGCAGGGCTCTGTGGTGACAGTGAACTCGAGGTGCTGTTTTCGGTGCTGGCGTCCTGGAATCCGTGCAAACTCCAGGTGGGAGGCTGTGCTCTGCAGAAGGCAGGTGCTCGTGGCTCACTGACTGGATGAAACAATGGTAAACGACCGGGAAAATGCTATTTCAGAAGCAGGTTACAGACTCAGCCTGTTCCTGTGACAGTGTTTCTGTGTCTGTCCCTCTTCCTGTCATGGGAAAAGTCTACCACCACGTGTTTCCCTTAGTGACACCGTCACTCCTGCTCTCAGTGCAGAAGGATAGCGCCACCCAGAAGCGCTCAGCATTCACCCATAGTCCTCCACCTACAATGAGCAGTGTCGCTAGAACAACAACTTCTAACCCCAGGAAAGGATGTGAATCGATATCTAGTCCACATACTATTCAGAGGAAATATGCAAGTTCAGGTTCCCTAGCTCATATTTTTGAGGCATATTTATGTTTTCAAGTTTGTTTTTCTTGTAAAAATTTGACCCTTGGTGATTGATATGTTTTGCTTGTCATTGGTTAGTAAGCAAGACTTTAAGGATCTCAAATTACATTAGGGAACATCTTTAAATTTGATAATTTCCTAATTAAGAAAGAGCAACTGGCCTTGTGGGTGCTTACCTGCAGACACCATGCTCCTTCCGGCAGATGATAACACTCCAGCTAGCCAGGTCAGCAGCCATCAAAGAGGCCCAGCACTGAAATGAAGTGTAAAATCCTTTAGCTTAGCAACGCACATTTTGCTTGATACCATCGATTTTTGGACACTTTTGGTGACAGCACATTCACTAATCTCCAAGACCCGCGTTCCATCCTGAGATATCTTTGGTTGTCAGACATTACTTACAAACTCAACTATTGGCCTTTTCTCTCTAACCACAGTGAATAGTTGTGCCTTTTCTAAATGGTACTGTTTAACCAGTTCCCCAAAAAACAGTCTAGAACAGGGGTGGGCAAACTTTTTGACTCGAGGGCCACAATGGGTTCTTAAACTGGACCGGAGGGCCGGAACAAAAGCATGGATGGAGTGTTTGTGTGAACTAATATAAATTCAAAGTAAACATCATTACATAAAAGGGTACGGTCTTTTTTTTTTTTTTTTTTTAGTTTTATTCATAGTTTGCCCACGGCTGGTCTAGAATATTCTTGTGCTTTTTTGTTATACACACAGTGAAGAACAATAATGTTTTCTCTCTGACATTTTTTATGGGTTTTTTTTTGCAATTAAAACTTTAGTGTTTAGCCTTCTTGATACTTGCCATTTGTACAAATCCATGCTAGTCCTTTGTAGTAATCCTTGATCACATGCATATATTATCAACATTTGTCATTTTAAAAAATCATATTTATTCATTCATCCATTCATGGGCACTTAGGTTGTTTCCAAATCTTGGCTATTGTAATTTTGTGGCAGTAAACATAGGGGTGCATAAATCTGTTTGTATTAGTGTTTTCATGCTCTTTGGGTATATACCCAGAAGTGGAATAGCTGGATCATATCATAGTTCTATTCTTAAACCAGAGGCCTGGTGCATGAATTTCATACATGGGTAGGGTACCTATGGCCTGGCCAGCGATCAGGGACGATTGGGGCCTTCCTTCCCCCGCTGCCAGTTGCCAGCCGGGCCTTCCTTTGTTCCGCACTCCCCCTGGTGGTCAGCACACATCATAGTGAGTGGTCAGACTCCTGGTCGGTCAAACTCCCAGGAGGATAATTTGCATATTAGCCTTTTATTTTATAGGATATGAAGGCACCTCCATACTGTTTTCCCTAATGATTGCTGCTCAGCCTTAAAGCAGGTGAAACATTGCCATTTCTAACAGTATTAGAGTATTATTCTAGGTGAAATAAGTCAGATGAAAACCAACAAAACTCATATATCACTCATATCTATATATATAAAAGCCTAAGTGACTGTTATGACCAAATAACCGGAACAACCCGTTGACCAGTTGCTATGATGCACACTAACCACTAGGGGGCAGACGCTCAACTCAGGATCTGCCCCCTGGTGGTCAGTGTGCTCCCGCAACCCCTCCCCCCTGCTGGCTGCCCCCCCTTCTGATAGTCCCTGATTGGGGGGTCCGGCTGGCTGACTCCTGGGGTCCCTCCCCCCCACTGGCCGGCCCCCCAACCCCATAGGCCTCAATTGCCAGCCAGGCTGAGGGACTCCACCCATGCACGAATTTGTGCACCTGGCCTCTAGTGTGGAATATGAAATAACAAAGAAATGAACAAATAAAACAACAGTTCATAGATACAGACATCAGAATGACAGTTACCAGAGGGGAAGGGACTTGGGGAGTGAAAAATGGGTAAAGGTAGTCGAATGTAAGGGGATGGATAGAAACTGGACATTTGGTGGTGAGCTCACTGTAGTGCATATAGATACTGAGTTATGATGCTGTACTCTGAAACTCGTATAATGTTGTTAACCACTATTATCTAAATTTAAATCCATGTCTTCTGAAAATCTCTCTGCATAGCTCTACTACATATACATTTTTTACAGTTAGCTGTTCTCTTTGTCTTCCTTGGGATAAGAGTGATTGGATATTTAGAATTACAGGTAATTTTCCTTTTAGTTTCATATGATAGAAGCAGACCGAGGAACTTGTTCAAGGACTGTGTCCCCCACCAGTTCAAGCTCATGTTTTTATCTGTTTCTATATCTGCTCCTCCTGCCCTCTCTTAGGAAAGAGTTTGTTTCTGTATCCTAACAGCATTTATTAGCTTGAACAATAATTTTCAATGAAAACATGTTTCCCACTTGGAGACAAATAAAAATATCATAACACATGTCTTACAATTCCAACCTAATTTGGCTGAGATTCGCTGACACGCCGACCGGAATTGCTTTCCTGCTGTCTGAGAGCCACCGCAGCTGCGTCTCACGCCTGGTCACTCACGATGATGCTTTGCAGGACCCAGCATTCCCGTTGCTAATTGGCTGTAAATGCAATTAGATTCCACCGGGAATCACAATACAACTACCAATAAGGAACATATATTTTAAGCTAAGCATGCAGTGTATTATGTCCATGGTGCAGATGTATTTTCTGGTTTCTTGTTTTGTTTTAAGTCAACTATTGGTGTTTTTTTTTTCATTATAAAAATGTCAATGGAATGATAACTACCCTTCTCTTGAATAACACGGCTTCCATTTTCCCCCACCACCTCCTCCTGGCATGAGATACATCAAGTCACAAGCTTAGAGATTTCATTTTAGGATGTGGTTTCTTTTAAGATAATAGTTAACATGTCCATTATGTATGATTTGCCTTTTATGTCTGTAGGTGTCAATCCCTAAATACTTTTATTTAATATGCAGAGTAATTTCTTGTTTTGCCTTGATTTAAGAAAATTAATGAAAAATTATAGGTTCCTCCATAATGCAATATGGACATATGAAAATAATAACAAGTTCATAGTATTTTAGTATTTTTTATCTAATAATTTAAGGAGTTTTAATTATTCATTTTAGAAAGTATGTTAACAAGCTTATAGCAACATTCTAACCTCTATCTGTCCCTATTTCCTGTGATTGCTGATAGTCAACTTTTTCTTGTAACACCAATTCTGTTGCATCGTTAGCTGAGCAGCAGCTAAAAATAGGTGTATATGCCATTTTCCTATAGTCAAATGAAATCATTGCTTTTGCTATACTTTCCAGAGAGAATATAATGTGCTTTTCAAATTATATCTGGCAATTAAATATAGAATTGATATTCTCTTTGACCCTTTACATAATTTGTTTTATACTTTACACAATATTAAAGTTCCACCCTGAAGAATCCTTAAATTAAGACAAGTGGTGCCTGCAGTGGTGTATACAGCAAGCACTTACAGTTACATTTATTCCTTTCCAGTCAAATTGTCAGGTACCTATCAGCCAGCCAATGTCCACTCAGCTGCTTCTCCATCCCCAACATTTTCAACCAATCGTGGGAGAGGACACTTTCTTTCCTTCTGTGGTTTAGGCGGAAGCACAGCATCTGTCCTAAGCTACTGAAAGGCTCTGGGTAAGGATTCCCGGAGAGAGGAGAACAGGAGAACAGGAGAAGGAAGTGGTAGGAAGGGGGCAGGAGGGAGGAGTAGGACAGAGAGGAGAGAGAGGAGAAGGGTCTGACCAGGAGGAAGTGAGGCAGACATGATTCATCTGTTTATGTTTATTTTTTTACATGACATGAATGTTTCTGTAGGTAATGTTCTGGGCTGCAAGGGCCATCTTCCAATTCTGGGATAACTAAGCCCAAACTGCTAAGGTGACAGGGAGAGAGAAAGAACCTCTATCCTTGGTGACATCCTTGCCACAATAGCCACCTGCAGGGCTGCTCCCTGTAGTACTTACTGTTTTGTGAAAAATAAGTCACCTTACTGTTTTAAGACACTCTTTAAACTATAGATTTTTTTATTGATTTCAGAGAGGAAGGGAGAGGGAGATAGAAACACCAATGATGAGAGAGAATCATGGGTCGGCTGCCTCCTGCACGCCCCCACTGGGGATCGAGCCTGCAACGGAGCATGTGCCCTGACCGGAATGTAACCCAGGTCCCTTCAGTCCAAAGGCTGACGCTCTATCCTCTGAGCCAAACCCACTAGAGCTGTTTTAAGATACTTTTGATTCAGTTCTTCTAATACAGTATATCATCCAATTCTTTTTGTTTTATGGATAAAACCTTTTATTTCTTTAGCCCTATTCATTCATGTAATTGGAGCTTCCATTTTGTTTAAATCTCTTGCCTTAAACATCTTTTTTTAAAAAAACTTTTTAATAATTTCATTCTTGTTTCCTTCTCTTCCTACCACAAGTGAAGATGAGAGCCACTCAAAAGAAAAAGGATGATAAACTGATAGGAGAGGTTGGGGGTGACTGTAGCACTCTACTTCAATCACATTTAATAGTGTTGACTCTGTGAAGGACATTATTGAAATCAAGACATAAAAAGCAGTGAATTTTTATCATTTTTCATATCACTGGCCACTATGCTAAGTGCATATCATACTAAATACACATTTTCTTCTGCAAATGGATCTACAACTTCCCAGAACTTTGTTTAATGAAAAATACAACATTAAAAACACACTTAAACAGGTCTACAGCCCACTAACTCAATAACGTAAAAAGCATTGCTCTTTAAATTATTCTGAAAGCCAAGCTTAATATCTGTCTGGGGCCTCATTCTTCGTGATGGCAGAAAACTTCCTACTCTTTTCTCAGAAAATTTCCTTCTAAAGAAATTGACTGAGAATACAGTGTATTTCAAAGGTAAGCTTAGTCAAATTCAGGCTTCTGCCTCTTCACCTCTTTTTCTGTGGTAGAGGCTGTGTTCCTGGGGTTTTTGAAATTACAGAAAGGAGTGCATTCCCCCTAATTCTGTGGTGGCACCTTTGCCTTTACTCAGTGACCCCTTCACGCTGGCTCTTGTCAGTAACTCCACCCTCCTCCTGCGCTCTTGGTAAAGCTCAGCTGTGTTTCCTTAACATGATTTCCAACCCTTTAAGCCTCTGGCCTGGCATCCATTCCTCCCATTCTCCTCTGATGGTCCTGGGGCAGCTTAGTGCCTGGCCTTCATGCAGGATATTTGAGGATGTCCACTAGGCCTCTGTCTAACGTCCATACAATAACCTTATTCCAGACCAGGACTCAGGATTGATAGGTGGGGCTATCTCTCCTCTTTTTTGAGATCCAATATGATATGTGAAAATCAAATACAGATAGCCCGGTCGGCATGGCTCAGTGGCTGAGTGTTGACCTATGAACCAGGGGGTCATGGTTTGATTCCTGGTCAGGGCACATGCCCGGGTTGTGGACTCAGTCCCCAGTGTGGGGCGTGCAGGAGGCAACAGATGGATTATTCCCTCTCATTATGATGTTTCCATCTCTCTCTCTCCCTGTCCCTTCCTCTCTGGAACCAATGAAAGCATATTAAGAAAAAACAAACAAAACAGGTATTTAATATGATACTAAATGCGTAAAAATTTGAAAATAAAGTAAGTATGGCAGAGGAGTTTAGTCAAAAATCCTTGCTTTTCATGGGCATATTACAAGACAGCTAAATGGAAGCATTCAATCCATTAACTTTGCTGCTACCAGAAGCGTTCACTTGAAATGTAATGCATGTTTCCTAAGAAGTCGAACTGCCAACAATAGTTTAAACAGAAATTTACCTTCCTCCTCTCCCTACTACCACATCCCAATTTTCATTGGCAACTTTCCCAATCACCCACACAAATACGCCTTTAAGGTGTTTTCCATTACCACCGGGTCTCCCTGACCAAGTCCTGCTTACACAGAGAGCAGTAGAGAGTTTTCCCGCATAATCATCAGTATTACCTCATTATTTTATTCCATTTATGTCTTAAAATATGGAGCTTGCCTTTGAATGCCTGTTCAATGCAGTGTCCCAAAAGGTATAGACACTTTATCAGCTGATAGCTCCATTTCGAAAGTGAAATACATTTTAATAAACAATGCCTTTATAATTATTCAAAGTGTGTATAGACCTTTTTTTTTGTGGGACACCTTATATATGTCATGGGAGAAAACCAGAAATAAGGAAGTTGCTTTGGATCACAACATTGAAGCACCATACTGTTAAAAAAAAAAAAAAGGCAAAGTGGGGGAGGGATGGAGGAAGAGAAGGAAGCAGAAACACTGAATGGAAAGTGAGCAGGAGACGCAGAGAAAACGGTGTTTGGTGTCCTATTTTCTTGTGTCCTCCAAGGCCTCTCCTTTATTTCATTCGCATTGGTCCTTTGTTTTGTCCTTCTTTCTCTAGGCTTCGCGGACTGGGACTCAGGGCTGGGTAGCCTCGATCCGAATAGCAGACTCAAAGCTAGTGGCTACAACTCTAAGATGTAAACCCCCTCATGTGGATTCCACTGGCCCTAAACCTCACCAGAGAGGCTTAATGTTAACTCCCTTCGCTGGGGCGTTTGTCTTGGTTGACAACACAAGACAGTGCATAGGAAATTCACTTTCTTTTTGTTTCAGTTCAACAAAAATATATTAGGAGTTTGTTGAAAATAAAATACTAACGTCGTCTTCAAAATCTTAAATCAATAAATCCTAAAGATGGGCTCCATGCGATATTGTAAATATAGCTAGTACACAGCTAGTCCGGACAGCGTGTTTAATCCAAAAGCATTACCAAGCTGAACATCTTTACCACTTGCTCGTAGTGTTGTTTCATAGTTGTCGTCAATGCTTTCCAGCCAAACACGACCAGGAGCACACCTCTAGTTAAGCCAGTTGGGTCTATTACTCATTATGGTCAGTGAGAAGGCACTCCCGGGCAGCCATCGGGCGTCTCACTAGCACGAGGAGAGGAAGCCCTTGTTTTGGGATTCCGGCTATCCTAGGATGCTTTGGGGCAGTTCAAAGAAGCAGGGACTCAGGCTGAATTTGAGCTTCCAGGAAGCAGGGGAAATTTATGATGGAATCTCTCAATAAATCGTATCCATAGGTTGGACAGAGTAGCGTGAAGCTGTTCTTGATAAACACGCAGCAGTCCCTCATGGTAGCCTGAAGTGAGGATGTTTAGAATGTTGTGGTTGAAAAATGCTCACCTTTTGTCTGTGCTCAGGTGTGATAATGAAATGGTCTTGTTTTTGTCTTGATCTATCAAGGTCACAGAGACCTTGTCTGATGTTGATGTTGTGTGAAATTTTTGATGTTCAGCAAGGAACATGGAGACCTAGCTGTGATGTTAGGTCAGAGCCTAAATGTCAGCGGCTGCTTTTCTTTCTCATTATAAACGTAGAATCTGTTTCTTGGTGACCAGAGACTTAACGTTTATTCTTCCTTAATAACAATGGCAAAGACATACTTTATTTCATATCTGATCTCTTCTGCATCATATTGTAAAGTTCAGCTTCATGATAGGCTCTCAATAAATAATGGGTGAATAAAAATGGAATATGTTAATAAGTAGTGACATAGATATATAAACAAGAGGTTCAGTTAAAAATGAGTTGAAAAGAGAAAAGGATCAAGCACTCAACCAAATGCTTTGGTCCTATGTCATTAAATTGAGCAAATGTTATTGAAAAGAGAATAATAAAAATAATAGTAAATAATTGACATTTAGTGAGAACCTATTTTATTCTAGACACTCTGCTGCATTGCTTATCCAATCACCAAACAACTCCTTCAATAAAGAATTCTTTTAATCCTACAACTGGCATTTGGAGAGGATCAGTCAATATCCGGAGGTTATGCAAATAGCATGAAGTAAACTCGGGATTCTAACCCAGGGAGTGTCTCCTTCAAAACCTTACTTCTTTTTTATCCTCAAACCATAACATTCGTCTTCTGTCCTCTGCTCTCAAAGATAAATGTGCTGCTAATAGCCACCCAGGCCGTATTTAGTAGGCTCTCCTCAAGTGTGGTATTACTTGATAGCTCTAAGGTTTTAATGACTACCGATCCTTCCAATTCTTTCGCCTGAGTCCCACTTCTCTGTCTTACCATTAACTTTCTTTCATGTCTCTCTCCAGTTGCACTTACATGAGTCTACATTGTCGCCTAAGACACAACTTACAACAGTCCCCATTCTATCTTATTCCTAATATTCAATTGGTCATCAAAATCTATCATTATTGCCTCTCACATTCCCCTTTTATTACTGGGTGCTTACAAGTGCCTCCTTACAGATTATTCTCTCTGTAGTAAAATTAACCATCTTTGTTGTATTTAAAGCATAGATGTAAGAATTCAGGTTTATTCCCAATGAAGTCTCATTCTTGGTCAGCTGCAGAATATTTTTTGTTATTACTATTATTTTTTAAATATTTATTGTTGGAAGTATTGCATTCCAAATTAATTTTCACTAATTTTTTTAATTGCATTGTTTACCAAATTATATGATTGAATAAGCTAAGACCTTTCATTTATTCTTCCATTTCAACCATATGGATTCTTCTGTCTTAATTTGGCCTTTTGGAAAATTCCTACTCCTGTTAAAAAAACAAGATTTACGGAATGCTTCAAATTCTTGGACATTGTACATGTATTTGCTCATTTAATATTCCTGACAGTCCCACAAGGAAGGCATTCTGCTTCCCATTTCCAATGTGGATAAATCCCTTTCCCATGGAAGCATAAGTCAGGTCAGGACGCTGGTATTTGAACCCATGCTGTATCATTCACCTCAGGAGCCAGCTCAGGTGGCTTCGCTGTGAATCCTTTCATATCCCCCATCAGTGTTCATAGTGATAGTTATTACCTCCCCTGATCAGAACATACATCTAGGCTTCTGTTGTAGAATTTGAACACTTGAGTTGTGGTCAAAACTTACTTACAGGCCCGGTCTGAGTGGCTCAGTGGTTGAGTATCTACCTATGAACCAGGAGGTCATGGTTCAACTCCCAGTCAGGGCACATGCCTGGGTTGCAGGCTTGATCCCTATTGTGGGGTGTTCAGGAGCCAACTAATCGATGATTCCCTCTCATCATTGATGTTTCTTTCTCTTTCTCCCTCTCCCTTCCTCTCTGAAATCAATAAAAATATACTAAAAAATTACAGATAGCTGTAATGTTTATTCACTCAGCTTGAACCTCTTAATAGTAGCTGTTATATCTTATTTATGTTCAAATATTAGCACATGGAAGACAGCAAGTCTTACTGGATTTATATTAAAGAAATGACATGATGAAAAATATAATACTTTTGTTGCTTAACATATGATAATTATTATTCATTTTCTAGTTTGAAAATGTTGAAATATAAGAGAAAAATATTTTTCCTATAAGGGTTCTTATGTAAATTATGAGTCCTCTGATTCCTTTTCTTCAATATTCCATCCTCCCCCCAAATCATTCTAAAAATAAAGTTAATGGGGAGTGAAGAAATAGTGTTCTAGAGTTCATTAATATAGTCTTCTCCATTAGTTTTAAAATGTTGTTACACCAATTTTGAAATTGTCTTGGTATCTATATATATTTTGACAAGTAATGTGAAATTTGATTTAAAAATTATACAAGAAATCTAAAGTTGAAGTGTCAAAAGTTTACTTAAAATAGCCCTGAGTAGATAGACAACCAATTACACTCTTGTAGTTCTTATCTACAGACCAGTGTACATTACTGGTGGGAAGAGGATTATCCATGACATAGAGATATCACCCTTTTCAGTAACTCTTTTCAAAGCCTTCGACATTTTTAGACTCTAATCATTTGGAAGGTGGAAAACCAATTTTTCTCTAAGTTGACAGGAAAGTAACTTCTATAATAGGTTCAAAATCAATACAGAAGTCATCATAGAGTATACAGTTTATTTCTCTTTACTAACCTCAAAAACTTCATTTATGTTTAGATGGTATTGAGTAGCAACAAAACCCCCAATGTGAAGGGCCCAGGACTTCCCCAAAGCAATCTCATATGAACATTTCAAAAGAGGTTTTAAAATCTGGCGTCCAACAAATTACCTAGGGAGATTTAAAAATATATACTTTGGCCAGGCCAGCATGGCTGGGTGGTTGAGCATCAACCTATGAACCAGGAGGTTGCGGTTCCATTACCGGTCAGGGAACATGCCCAGGTTGTGGGCTCGATTCCCAGTGTGGGGCGTGCAGGAGGCAGCCGGTCAATGATTCTCTCTCATCATTGATGTTTCAATCTCTCTCTTCCTCTCCCATATCAATAAAAATATATTTAAAAATACATACTTTGGGGCTTGTCCCTATATTTAGTGACTCAGAATCATCAAAGAAGGCACTGGGGATTGTATGCTATTTTGTTCAGTATTTCAAGCTCTTGCACACAGATGTCCTTGGAGTACTGCTGCCCCACTGTGACTCATTTAGGACAGGAAGCAGATGAGAAATCGAAAGTACCATTACAATAATGTCTGCACTGTACCTCCTAGTATGGAGGCTATCTTGATATATTTGAAAGACGTGGTAAGCCTACTTAATTCCTTTATACTCTTAACCACAAAAAAGACATATTTATCCTTATTCTTTGTCTTTGCCTGGGATTGTCTGAATTTTGCTAAACCTGTTTCATTTCTCCTACTTGAGCAAGTTTAAGAAACAAGTGGGCATATTTTTCTGGGTAGTCTCATTTCACACGATGTCCAGATATGAAGAATTTTGCTCAGAATTCTTAGAACAGTTTGGAGTGTGTTTGGGAGTGATATTTTGAGAAATTGCTTACTAACTTAATAGGGAGTGAGGAGTGGACTGGTAGTATAATACACCTAAGAGTAAAGGATGATTTGATAACCATTCCTCAGACAAATCCCAAAAGAGGCATCATATATTATTGCTTCTGAATAATATTCTGATGTGCAAGAACCTCTTTAATAAAAGTTCTGTAAATTAGAATACAGGATAATTAAGATAAAGTCTATGAAATATTCTTTCGCTATCCAGAGTATAAATATTTTAAATATCTAAAGTATTTATTTTTACAGCAGTCATTTATGAATCATGTGGGCTTATTTTCTTTAATCCAATTTACAGAATGTGCATAGAATAGTGTGTCTAATTTTATTGGAGAAGTTAAAATCGTTCAAAAAGGCAAATCTCTCAAGAATTATAAGCACAACTAATCATGAAAATAACGGATCAGTACTCCTTTACCACTTTCCTTTATCATTACTCTATCGTCATCCCTCCTCCGCGTTCTTCAAAAGGACAGGAGACACTCAGCCCTTGCAGAAAAAATGAACCTCCCCTGGTCCAGGCAGACAATGAGGCTGATTGCTTCACAAGACCCTCGCCATAATGTGGCCGCGGTACCTGGGAGATCTAGAGTAAACCCATCCCTCACTCACGCATACAAACAACTTCCTCCTATAGACACCATTCTAGAAATTAGGATTACAACAGTGAGCCAGGCAAGCAAGGTCTTTGATCTTAGGGAACCATATCTATGATCTCCACTGGTATGAGCATGGTCCCTGTGTCTGGAAGGAGTTGGAAATGAACCTTTGGCCAAAGTCCTTGATCAATGAGAGATTGATGATTTTTTTTTGAGAAATACCTTAGGCCCACTAAAGAGGAACGATTAGCTAAACACTTTCTCATGTTAAAATGAAATTAACCAGTTTCAGGAAATGAAAACCTTGCATATGCCTATGTTTTATTCCTAGAAAAGTGTACGCAGTGCTGTTATCCCATAGATGTAAGGCTAATTACTTATGGTTTTCTCTAGCATTATGGCTTTTTTCCAAGGGTAAAAAGAAGGGTGGGTTTTTTTTTTTATTTGTTTTTTTTCTTATTTCAGAAGGTACCAGATATCAGCTCTAAATCATTTTAGCGTTTAATTATATTTTAGAGGTTGCAATATACAGGTGATATAATATTGTACATTTGAAACTTATATAATCGTATTAACTAGTATTAACTAATGTCACCCAAATAAATTGAATTAAAATAAATAACCACTTTAATTAAAGCCAGATCATTTGCCATTTGTATTTTTCCAACCACCTTCTTTCCTTTCTTTTAACCTTTTCCCCTTTTCCCCATTATTTTTTGGGGAATATGAATTTCCTTTGAGAGATCTACTTACTGATGGTCTTTTTATGTAGTTTTGCTGACGTGTACAATATGGCATTACATGTCCATTTTTGTATTCCTTCAAATTGAAATTATTGCTTTCCTTTACTTATAATTTAACATAGTCTGTAAGAGGCAAAAGGTTATTATTGCTATTTTGTCTTAACATCAAAAATACTGAATATAAAATCTGAATAATTAGCATGGATTGTTTTGATGCAATGAAGATAACAGAAAGTTTAAAATTTGGGGAATATACTTGTTCTTACTAAATACTCCTCACTTTTAGAGAGATGATAAACATTCTGTATCAATAAATAATTAATAATGGAATAAGATTATTAATTTAAAAAAACTTGTATGCTGGTAACGTGCTTGGTGAGTCTCCGTAGCCCATAACTGCGTTATTTGTCCCCGTTGTGAGCCCTCAGGAACCCCAGGTGTGTGCTGGTTGTTCCCCTGAGGAGAGGTGCTCAGGAATTATATGAAACCTCACATTTATGCACATGGAACTATTAACTCATCTGTCCTCACAAACATTTTCCACGTTTTCAGCTTTAGGAAAAGAGAGAGTATGTGTAATCCATCAGTGACTATGTTTTAATTCTCTTTAACCTCTCCGTGTTAAGTTAGAATTCACGATTTCTTTAGCATAGCTTGACACTTCTCTGTGCAACTAAAATATCCCAGATTTGTAAGACCTATAATTTAGACTCATTTCCTCCATTTCATTTTAAATTGAAAGCACTCAGCACTGTTTATCAAACTCTCTTCCTTCCTAAGAAATAAAATCAAAGCCGTGGCTGTCTAAAAGCAGAACATTTAGTTGCATTGTGAGGACGACCCGTTTATAGCAGTCTTATTTTATGCCTTGCCATTTTAGACGGAACTTATTTAAGTCACTGACTATAGAGAACCTTGGAAGAAAAACCTAGGGACTGGAACAGTGTGAGGATGATACCGTGTAAAGTGTTTTCCTCTGTGATCCATTGTCTTGTCTAAGGTTTATTTTTATATCTTCCTCCTCTGTGAGGGTTGTTTTCTGTCCAGACAGTAGGAAAAATGAGGGTTGCTTTTATGCTTTTGCCATTAAAAAATTGTTTCACTTTCAGTGTTTTGTTCTTCTCTAAGTAACTTAAGTACTTTGTAGGTATTGCTTGGAACATAAATGATGTAAGATGAAATTCACAAAATGGGTGAAAAATACCTTCCTCTTATTTTTTGAATAAAGTGTCAATGTTTATGAAAATAACAATCGATTACAGTAGCTAGACCAAGTCAAGTGGTTTTTCTTTTTCTAAAAAAAATATCTAATCAGAGGCATCCTCACTGGAGGGCTTCCTAGGGGCACCTGTAGGCGTTGCCAAAGTAAGACAAAGTAAGATGGGTGGCTCCTGTTCTGGGCCTTCTGAAGTCTGGAGCCGGCACAACCAGCCTGAGCAGATGCCCTGAGGTTGGTGCTAGATGGACTGAGTGAGCTTTGCTGGGAGCGGCTTGTAAGATCATCTTTCCCAAGAGACAAGAAGGTGGAGATGTTACTTAAATATAGCATCCAAAGGACCCTCTGCTTAGTTATTTAAAGCCAAAAAATTAACATAAAAATCCCAATGCTGTAAAAAGTGTGCATTTTCTCCAACAGCAATAGGAGAATCAAAAGCTGTAGACAAACGCCGGGCACATTTATTCTGACATGAAAAATGAAGCTCCGCCGGATATAATAGGTGTGCTCTCCTCTCGGGTCGTAGCCTTGGCCGGGTTCCCCAGTTCTCTTGCTGAAGGACCAGCGGAGAGAAGCCAGTGTCTGGGGGCTTTTGCTCGTGTTCAGGTCTTCGTCAGGGCCTGTGTAGGCAGAGATGCGTCAAAGTCGTTGGCAATCGATGACCCAGAACTGCTAGGCTGTTGGCAGGACCCAGGCCGGCATAAGGCCGCTCCATATGCGCCTGCAACTGAATGCTGATGGGCCAGCTTGTCAACAGCCACACGGAGCTGAGAGCCTCCGTGATCTCCCTGGTGTTGGAAATGGGTACGGATGGCACATGAAGCAGCAAAATAATTTTCCCACATTTAAACTTGGGAACAATTCTAGATCATTCAACTGCTTATTTTGAAATCCGTTCAAAACCATGTATAGTTTATATGATCGATGTTAATGTCAGGAGGAAGCATTTGCCATAAATTCATTGTATGTTTCGTGGGTTTGGATGAGAAAACTGAAATTCAGAACCATAAAATGTAATGTCCACAAAACAAAGACCTGGGAAGGTCATCCATGTCCTCTAACCCTGGGCTGTGAGCTGTTCTGATTACACGCAGGTCACATGCACCTGCTGGGGACTGAGCCTGTAGTTCATTCATTTATCCAACAAGGTTGGTGGGGGACTAACAATATACCAGGTATGGGGCCAGGAACTGAAGATACAACAGTAAATAGGACAGGGGGTTTCATAGAGAGCACATTCTAGAATGGGAAGACACACAGTGAGTAAGTACATACATGAAAATAACTTCCAATGAGGATAGATGTTTCTAAATCAATCACACAACCAATCAATCAAATAGCCAGTGCAGAGAGAGTGTGGGAAATACTATTTTTAATTTAATGGTCAAAGAAGACATTGTATTTTATGTGTGTGTGTTTCTTGTTTAATTTTTTAAAATTTATCTTTATTGTTGAAAGTATTACAGATGTCCCCTTTTACCCCATCGACCCCTCCACCCTCACCTACCCTGCACATGGACTTTCTCCATGCTGTTGTCTGTGTCCATGGGTTCTGCATGAATTTGATTTTGCATTTGAATAATAAAAATAAATATATATTACACAATATTGAGAAGAACATTCTAGGCAGAAGAAATTCAGTGTGAAGGCTCTGCAATGAAAATAATTCCCATGTTTAGTGGAGCAAAGAAAGCAGGGTGTCAAGAGGAGAGTGGGCCTCTACTTGGACTAGAATGTTAGTCCTGAAAGGAGGAAACAAACGGATGGAGGGTAGATTTACTTTGGAGACAAAGATGAACTTGTTGAGGGAGAAGACTTAAGGGATGAGGGAAAGAGGTATCAAAAATAACTCTGGGATTGCTTGGCTTGAGTAGGTTGGTAGGTAGAAATAGCATTTATTGAGGTAAGAAAGGCAGGAATTTTTGTGGGGTTCAGAGTTCTTTTTGGCCTATAAAAAATTGGCACAGCTGGTAAAGCCCATGGAGAAGGTCAAGGAGGCAGAATTCCAGAATTCTCTATTCTCCTTAATACCCTTTACTTATACCAACTTCTTTTATCTATAATAATAAAAGGGTAATATGCTAATTAGACCGAACGTCCTTCCGGACGCCCTTCCCGACAAAAGCCGGGGCTGGAGGGAAGCCCGGGTCCTGGGTGCCAGAGGGAAGCCGGTGCTGGCAGCTAGGGGAAGGAAGGCCTACTGTTGCATGATTTCATGCATTGGGCCTCTAGTTTTTATATAAAATATCATATATGTATGCACACACTTTGAATAATTATAAAGGCAGTGTCTTAGAATACATTCCATTTTCAAAATTGAGATATCAGCTGTTAAAGTGAGTGTATACATTTTTGGGAACACTATATATATTTATATTAACCTTTTTACTATCTATGTCTCCAAACTATAATAATATTTACACGAGAGAAGGAATTTTGTCTGTTTCATTCACTGCCATATTCTTAGTGCCTAGAAGTGTGGCTGGCACTGGGTGGGCATTCCGTAAATCTCTGTGGAAAGAATGTGTAAACATAGGTCTTAAAGCCATGAGATAGTTAAGTTATTGTGTTTCCCAACCTTGCTGTGTTTTAAAAACTAAATGGGGCTATTTATTAGAAATCTTGATGACAGAACTCTTTAATGCAGCCATAACTTTGCATTTATGGTGCGAAGGTGAGTCCAGGGTTTTCTAATGTGAAGAATTGAGCAAAGGATCTAGCTGGGAACTGTCATTGGTTCCATTTTATATCCTGTCACTTTGAAAATTTGCACAACTTGGTAACAAACTGGACTCCCAAACATGAAATTTAGCTTCTGATATAATGACTATAGCCTTTGTTTTCCATATTTAAGACAATCGTGATTTTGTTTTTGTCAATGCACTAATTGAGCAATTAAAACAAGCATATGATAATTAAACATTTATACACATCTATAATAATAAAAGCATAGTATGCTAATTAGACTGGACAACTGAACGACCTTCCGGACATCATTCCAGATGTCCTTCCAGACGAAGCCGCGGTGGTGGGGGCCAAGGCAGAGCGGTTAGGGGCGATCAGGCAGCCAGGCAAGTGGTTAGGGGTGATTGGGCAGGCAGGCGAGTGGTTAGGAGCCAGCGGTCCCGGATTGCAAGAGGGATGTCTGAATGCCGGTTTAGGCCTGATCCCTAAACTGGACATCCCCCAAGGGGTCCCAGATTGCAAGAGGGTGCAGGCCGGGCTGAGGGAACCCCCACCCCCCCACCCCATGCACGAATTTCAAGAACCAGGACTCTAGTTACTAGATAATAATATACCTTAAAATTATAACATAAAATTTTATTTTAAATTAATAACTGTATTCAAATCAAGCATTAGAAAATTTTATATCTTAGTAGTCGGATTCTAAATCCAAGTGTCACAGAGATAGTTACTATTCATAATTTTTTGTTATGTCTTTATTATTATAGTTTGAGTAGTTTTTTTTTTTATTGAGAGAGTATTAACTGGGCATTCAAAATAATATCCAGAATTCCAAATGGTGTTTATTTTAATGAACTTTTTTACTCTAATAGAAAATAAGAAGCCACTGAGCCACACCAGCTGGGCAGGCATGGTGATTGTTTTGAATTAAAGTTACTTGGGCCCTAGCCTATTTGGCTTAGTGAATAGAGCATCGGCCTGCGGACTGACGGGTTCTGAGTTCGATTCCCAGTCAAGAGCACATGCCCAGGTTGTGGGCTTGATCCCCAATGTGGGGCATGCAGGAGGCAGCCGATCCATGATTCTCTTTCATCATTGATGTTTCTATCTCTCTCTCCCTCTCCCTTCCTCTCTGAAATCAATATGCTAATTAGACTGGATAGCCGAACAACCTTCCAGACGTCCTTCTGGATGACCTTCCAGATGAAGCTGTGAGGGCCGAGCCCCTTGCACGGATTTCATGCATCGGGCCTCTAGTATATATAAAGTTACTTGAGAAACAGCCAGTGCAGGAAGGACACTCCACCCTTCTCTCTCGCCACAGAAGCAGGAAGCAGATCACCTGTGGGAAGGGCGCCTGCCCTGCACCAAGAGGTAGAGAGACATCTCATTGCCCGAGAGGGACTCCGGGCCTGAGAAAATTGTGTCCACAGGCTCCGCTTGGTTTCTTCACCATTTAACTCAGGAGCCTGCGTCTGTTTGTCTTGTCAGCTCATCACAAATGTATTGTTTCTTTATCTAAAGGCATAGAAACAACTCGCGCTGATCATTTCTTAAGCCCCATCTCTATGGGACCTTCATACACATAAAACTATTTTTTCTTCCAGTTACTCTGTCTTGTGCCGATTTAATTAGACCAGCTAGAAGGAACCAAAAGGGTAGAACAAAAGGTCCTTCCTGACACTGTCCATGTTCCTCAAACCATATTTAAATCAGTTCCAGTTTCCCTAATTGTAATGAACCTTTTCCTTGCTTATGTTGCTTCTTATCCCGTGTCAGTTTTTCATTTTATTCTCATTCCGCTCTGACTGTTCATCCCCATGGCAGGTCGGTCACGGTCAGCATCTGGGTGCATGTACCTGGGCGAGCCATGGCACTTAGGCAATGAGTCTGCCTACAGCAGACACTCAGTTCTGATGCTTAAATAAGTGAATGTGCTGTGCTAAAAATAACTTGAGCCTTTGTCTTGTAGTTTGTAAGTCATGTTCATAAATCAATTTTATTAAAATAATACTAACTGTAATAGCATTTTATAAGTATAAAACATTATTATTAGAGGAATCAAGGATTACTAAAATTGTTTTGAAAAGAGAGCACCATACACATCTTTGTATCTTCAATTTGTGTCTAATATCTTCCGGTTACTGCTTTTATGAGTAAAACTACATCTCTCAAAACCCAATTCTCTTTAGAAATTTTACTTCTTCCCTCAAAATAGAATGTGTTTTAAAAGGCTATCTAAATTTGTATGCTGCCAAATGCATTTTATTTTTTAGGTTGTAGTTTTGAGAACTATTTTTCTTTTTGAGGTGTGTTTCTTTAAATAATGACACTAATGTTTTATCACAAAAAAGGGGAGACGGATTTCAGGGTTTCACTCCTCCATCAGCCAGTAACACTGAATAAACATGACTGTTTCCTTCCTGTTTGTATACATATTAATGAAGTGGAGATTTTGAATTAGATTTCCAAGCCATTTAATAAAAAAGATGTGTACAGAACTGAAGTAATGAAATTTTTAAATTAAAATTACCTAACTTACCATAAAGATGTATTTTACTCTCCTGTGAAAAGAAAAGTATCATATAGAGTCAACAGAAATTATTTATCCAAATTGGCACTTCCTGTGTAGATTTTTCCCATCTTCTTCTAAATTTATTTTGTGTCGTTACATCCCTTACTATGATTATTAAGAGAGAGTAACACCTTCTGTAGTGACAGCAAATGCTATTTTTTTCCACTTAGATTTGCAGATTTTATTTTCACTCTAAGTTTTTAGGTTGCCTAAAAATATAATCCATATGCTGTTTCAGCATAGTGGCATTAGGAAACCATGTGTTTGCAGTGGCTGCTAGTATGTGACTAAAATTAGGTTCAAATACTCATTGCATGCATGTTTGGTTAAACAGTAGTCCTTTTAATTCTGTATAAAAATCCCAAATATTCTCTTATTGTATATACATTACTTTGGGCTGATAGATAGTCCTTTAGAGCTGATGACTATAGTTGAGATTAACAAAGTTCCCTTTGCTTTTAGTGTCAGAATTGCAGAATTTAAATGAACCAAAATGGCATATTTTCCAAAGGCTGTGAAAAATGGAATCCCTTAAAATTATATGTGTGTCCTTAAAGCTCCATAAATCATTCTCATTTAATAAATAATTCAGTCTAATTTTATTCACTTACTAAAGGGAATAACCCCAAACCATTAATAGGGTAATTACTTTTTTTTAATGAACTGAGTGCAGAATGTCTGTGAAGCAATTATTTTTCTAGTGAAATTTTAAGATATGGTTCATTAATATGAACTGAATAGATACTGTGGATATCACGTGGCACCTCAGTAGTGGAATTGTACTCTCGGAAAGACAAATATATGCAGCCAGATCCGTAGGTAGCAGGGCTCTGTATCAGAGATTTTTGATAAAAGAACAAATAAAAGACATCAAGTATTCAAACCTGAAATGAGAGCATTGGGAAGAAATTGTAAAAGAATAACTGTTTCTTTTGCACTGTTCACTATTAGCGATTCAGTCATCTTTCCTCTTCTTATTAAGGGCAATCCATTCATCCTCGACACTCTTTATTACTTGATTGTGCACCTTATCCTTTGTTTTCTCAGATTTCACACTTATAGGCCAATCAAAACGACAGCAGGCAGTTCTAGCCAAGTGCCCAGTCTCATTACTTATGAGGAAATATAGTGAATCGTGATGAGATATGAGTTTAATCAGAGTGGTTGGGATGACAAAAATAGTATTAGGATTGCATAGGAATAATAAGTGGTGGTTAACAAGGACAATTTATAAAATAAAGTTTAAAGAGAGAGAGAGAGAGAGAGAGAGAGAGAGAGAGAGAGAGAGAGAAGAGAGAAGAGAGAAGAGAGAAGAGAGATCCAGCCTTGCAGGCATCACCCCAAGACCCAGACCTGGGAGTGCAGTCGAAGGACACACTCAGCCTGCAGCTCCCACGACAGGAGCTAATTGAACATCCCCGGGTCGATGCCCAGGTCCAGCTCACAGTGAACGCGTGGGCACATTGTGTGAAATACTAGTGATGAGTTAAGCCACTAAGCTTTGGGGTGAGTTATGTAGTAAAAGATACAGAAAGATTTTCTAATTCCTCTTGTACAAACAACTCCTTCATTTAGAATGGATTTTTACATTTGTTGTTACAGAATTACAGATAGTAAATATTCCTAAATTTTAGGTCCTCTAGTTGCAATTATTTTCCCTTCCAGGTTGTTTTTTCTTCTTAATGATATAATTATGTTTTACTTTATAATTATGTAGGAACTTATTTTTTAAAACGTTAATCATTTGATATCTTTTGTTTGAACATTTCTACTTCTCTTTCCTTGGCCCATATACACCCAACTGATTGCTTATTTTGGAGGTTCTCAAATTCAATGTGTCTAAAATGTAATTCTTGATTTTAAGACTTTCAAGTAAAGGAGTGAAATTCATCTTCCATCTTTACCCCAAATTCTGTCCTTATATTAGCCTTACCCATCTGTGAGTGAACACAGACCTACAACTTCCCGACGGAAGTGTGGTGTTCTCCAGTCATAGAATGAAATGAATATGATGGTGTAACCATATAAAATAGACATTTAAACACAAGATGAACCATATAAAATAGACATTTAAACACATCTGCTCATCATCCCACGAGAATGCATTGTCTTCCTGCTCTGCACCACATGCTCATTTTAAAGAAATGATGCAGTTTGGGTCCATCTCCTGCATCAAAAGAAACACACACCGACACCGATCGCGACCCTGGAGCAGAAGCACCAACACAGACCTGCCAGGAGTTTTATGAAAGCGAAGAGCAGGGTGTCCCATGGGCTGTGGGAAAGCAGTAGCAGGAAAGGCACATCTTATTCTGACTTAATAAGTACACACTGGCTCTCCTTTAGAAATAAAGGCAATTCTTTAATAAACTAAAAAACACAACACACAACAGATCCGTGGCAGAATACACAGCTACAAAGACAAACTGCTGAGGGTTAAATCTCCACTTTCCCCATGAACTAGTTTTGAGCATGGACAGGTTAATTAACTTCTTTATGCTCCAGCTTCTCTGTAAGTAAATCGGTGCTAATGGTAGAACCGTGAGGGGCTGTTAGCATAGAACCTGGAAGACAGTTCTATGTGATCTCCGTTGTTCTTAAACGAGTAACTTAGATACTGGGATCAAGGAAAATAATACAAAGCAGAAGGAGCAAACCTTGAATTTAAATTAATATTAATGAATTCAGAATTCCTCTACATGGCCTTTGTATCAGAGACTTCTAAACTCCTCATCACTAGCCTTATATATTTGAAATACTCTCCGGATACATAGGAGAACTTTCATGCAAAAAGAGACAAGGAAGGACATGGCATCATCATATCACTTCCCTAGAGATCCAGAGGAATGTAGCAGAAGTGTGGTCCACTCTGTTAGTTAACTGTGAACTGTTTTCTTTTCATTGCCTGGTGTCACTTAAAGATTTCTGTCGACTTCCCTACCAGACAACAGCATCAATGAGTCTTAGCTAATCATACAGGGTGATTAATAAGATACTGACATCCATCCGGCTCACTTCAAATTTCTATAATCATTGCATTTTAAGTTTTCTACAGTTTTGTTTTGTGGTGCAGTGTCAGTAGCAGGAACACTTCTGACACGTTTTCTGAACTTGTTC
>NW_005871416.1:397694-444927 GCF_000147115.1 Myotis lucifugus
GTCTGATGAGGCAGCATGACTGTCGCGGGCGGCCTTGGCTAACGGGTGTCTTGCGGCCCGTGGAGGCTGACTTCCTGCGCCGGCTCCTGGTCTGCTCTGATTCACATCCACAGGCGGCAATCTGCCCCCCTCCCAAGCGTCTGGCAAATGGTGTGTTACTGGTCACAGAGAGCCCGGCCAAGTACAGGGAGTGCCTGATTCCAGGCTGTCCCGATGGCTGAGGGGAGACTCATCGCCACCCGTGACGGCTGCTGATGCATGAGCCCCATCGTCCTTATTTCTAAAGGCAGCGCATTTGGGCCCAAATCCAACAACGAAGGTTCGTTGGTTTCATTTGAAATCACTGACTCAAGAGCATACTAGGCTTTATGGTCTCATTATTCTACAAAAGGGAGAAAGAATGTTAGTGTGAACTGTCCACTATTCCGTTCTGAATCTGGACAGAGTGGCAGAGAGTGGATCTACGATGAGGAAGGGCAGTTCCCTTATACTTTGATTTGTAAATCTCCTTAGTCTCACATTAAGCAATAAATCTGTGGCAGCTTTTAAAAAAGAAAGACACATTATATAATTTTATCAAGTGCATTTTTCACATGGTAAGCAATGGCATGTTTTGTTATAATGGCTTCAATACTCATGTCCTCCCCCCACTGCAAGGGCTGTTAACGACATTGAACATTTACTGCTAAGCAGACAGAGGCTTGTGAATGCATCCCTAACATTAAGGTTCCTTGAAAAGTGGTAATTGCATCATGACCTAGAATTAGCACTTTATACTAGCATTCTTTAGCGATGGAAGCCAGTCTTGTTTTAAGGTAAGTTCTTCAGGGACTCGATTAGAGATATTTTCAGTGCAACTACAAAGCAAACCAAACCCCCAAAACCCCTCATTTATAATTGTGGTAGCAACATGTGGACGGTCTGATATCTTGATCCCCAGGGATTAAATGTGAAGCCAGAGCGTTCACCCAGCAATACCCTGCTTTCCCCCGTGCCCAGGGCTATGCAGGGAGCATTCCGCTAAATCAGATCATCACCGAACACACGGGAGAGCTGGTATTGAACACGTGGCTTCCACAATCATGACCAATAAATTGCCAAACAGGAACCAGCTACTTAAAAAGCCCGCTGTTCACCTTGTTAACTAGGTGGGTCACATTTGGGAATTTACTTAACTCGTAGTTCCGTTAAAGTGTTTCACGTGTTTGAGAGTGTTCTGTCCTGATAAGGCTATGTAACACAGGTAGGAGTAAGAGCCGTGGACGTAGATATCTGAGTTCAAAACACAGATTTTCTGTCTTGTAGCTGTGGGTGTAACAGTGCTTTTTAATATATATCCGCACAAATATAGTGGTTAGAACTGTATCTGGCATGTAATAAACTTTATAAAAGTATAAACTACAAACTCTCATTATTCTGTAAGAAATAATTTGGATGCTTCTAAATTAGAAATCAGTGTTTCAGCATAAAGGTCACACTGTTGGGAACTAAAATCCTGTGTTGCTTACCTTTGGCTTCACTGAGTATGACAAACCTGATTCATAATTGACAAGTATAATTTTCATTTGTCAAAAATCATGTTCACTCACTGCCACTGAGAGAAAAATGCATAGCGCATTAGCCTTCACCGTCCATTGGCGTGGCTTAGCATCACATTTCTTCTGTTTTATTGTGTCATGGCTTTGGTGTAGCTATCTGACACTTTAGATTTAGTTTATTTCAAGAACATCCAGAGGGTCGGATGTCACCTAATGAATCATTAACTCTGCTGTAGCAGCACTGTTTTCCATTACACTTGCTTCCTGAATGGTAACCTGCCCTGACCTTAATGAGCTCTGGGAACTAATGGAACCATCGCTCATCTGGCTGCACCTGTGATAACAGTGATAGCTGTACGGAGACCTCTCTCCCCACTCCATCACAGTGGGACCCATGTATGGAGACCCTCTCTCCCATCCATCACAGTGGGATCCATGTGGGAGACCCTCTCTCCCATCCATCACAGTGGGATCCATGTGGGAGACCCTCTCTCCCATCCATCACAGTGGGATCCATGTGGGAGACCCTCTCTCCCATCCATCACAGTGGGATCCATGTGGGAGACCCTCTCTCCCATCCATCACAGTGGGATCCATGTGGGAGACCCTCTCTCCCATCCATCACAGTGGGATCCATGTGGGAGACCCTCTCTCCCATCCATCACAGTGGGATCCATGTGGGAGACCCTCTTTCCCATCCATCACAGTGGGATCCATGTGGGAGACCCTCTCTCCCATCCATCACAGTGGGATCCATGTGGGAGACCCTCTCTCCCATCCATCACAGTGGGATCCATGTGGGAGACCCTCTCTCCCATCCATCACAGTGGGATCCATGTGGGAGACCCTCTCTCCCATCCATCACAGTGGGATCCATATAGGGAGACCCTCTCTCCCACCCCATCACAGTGGGATCCATGGGGAGACCCTCTCTCCCACCCCATCACAGTGGGATCCATGTGGGAGACCCTCTCTCCCATCCATCACAGTGGGATCCATGTGGGAGACCCTCTCTCCCATCATCACAGTGGGATCCATGGGGAGATCCTCTCTCCCACCCCATCACAGTGGGATCCATGGGGAGACCCTCTCTCCCATCCATCACAGTGGGATCCATGTGGGAGACCCTCTCTCCCATCCATCACAGTGGGATCCATGTGGGAGACCCTCTCTCCCACCCATCACAGTGGGATCCATGTGGGAGCCCCTCTCTCCCACCCCATCACAGTGGAGTGGATGCGCTCGGTGCTCACCATCAATATGAGTGAATCTATGCTGCACCCAGTCACTCCTGGGCTCCACTCAACTCCTTTCCTCAATGTCCTCTGGGTGAAGTAGGCGATTTCTTCACAGCAGAAACACAAGGGACTTTTTCATGTTCCTCAGTATAAAGAGATTGTTATAAATCAGCTATGAGGAAACAGAGCTAGGTGCTTTCTGGTGCCTTTCTGGTGATATTATGGGGGGTGTCCTAGGAGCAGACCCTACGATGTGCTTGTGGGAAGTGCCCTGGGGTGTGTTACCTGCAGCAAACCCTGGAAGGGAGCAGACTCCGGGGTGGGTGGAAAAGAAACCAAAGCAGTTGTGCAGATGCCTCCGCTGATTCCAGATACTGTGACTGCACTGGGTGCTCCTCAGCCAGCATGGCCTTTCACATACATCCCAGCAGGAAGAGAGGGAGCCAGGCTTCATGCTCTTGTGTCAAACAGCCATTGATTCATATGTCTGTATAGAGAACTAGAGAGATGATAGACATTATATGTAAATAGATATAGAGCCTGGCCAGTGTGCTCAGGGGTTGAGCATTCCACGCACAAGAGGTCGCTGGTTCAATTCCTGGTCAGAGCACATGCCCCAGTTGCAGACTCCATCCCCCTTGGGGGCCGCGCCGGAGGCAGCCAATTGATGTTTCTCTCTCATCGATATTTCTATCTCCCTTCCTAATTCTCTAAAAAAAAAATCAATAAAACATGTTTAACAAAAATAAATAGATATAGATATCTAGACAATTGGTTCGACTATGATGTCTTTCTTAATGTTCCAATCAAACCAAAAGATGTGTACACACGTGCACATGCACAGAGAATGTGACCTCAGAGAGGTCTTAGGGGGTATCAAATCTAAAAGTAGGCAATATAGAAGGGATCAAAGGTTTCAAGAATTAGAAAGACATCTCTGCACCAAAATTATTATTTAAAAATATATATATTTTCTTTTTTACTTTTTATTTGTCAGTCTCTTTAATAACTAACACTTGAGTTAAGATATGTGATAGCCATTTGGTTGTAGTTCATTTTAATTGTTAGCTTGTTATTATAATGGCATCTGCATCTATATTCCGCTCCATTTATTGCTCATCTATTTTTATGTCAGTGCCAGTGTTTTAATTATTGTAGCTATGTCTTACAATTTGTTACAAGAAGTCCTTTATAATTGCTCTATTTTACTAAAATACAGGATAGAACAAAAGAAGGCTTACAGTTTTGAGGATGCAAAACAGTTTATTCTTGTATTATTTCTTATTAATTATTGTGTTATTTTTCAGTTGAACGACTTTTGCCCCACCCCAATGCTATCTCCCAATGCCATTATACATCTATAACATTATATCACTTATTGATATAATTTTTAAACAAAAATTAAGAAAATTCACTCTTTAGAGGTTGAATATGACTATGTTGAATTTTAAAATAAGTATCAGTTGAACAGGCACCTTTTTATATCTGATAGTTTAAATCAGTAATATGACCTCTTCATTCAAATATTCATACATGTGCCTCAGTTTTATGGTATTAATAATTATGATTTTTAGATGACTTCTATTAATTGAATATTTATTTTTGCTATTTTGAATTGCATATTTTCTAACATATCCAAATACTGGTATATAAAGACACAATTTAGGAACAATGACAGAATTTAATTATACAGTGCATTTGATGAGTTCTCCATAGTCTTTTTGAGGGGTTTTAGATTTAATAGTATTATCTATAAATTTTTACAATTAATTTTCTTCTTTTTCAATAATATATACGTATTCCTCTTAATTTTTCTAATTAAAATGTGTAAGCAGTTTCATGGGCTAGCACCACTCACAGAGCACAATGATTTTCAGATTTTCTTTGATTCAATCAACTAAATAAGATAACTATGGACTTTTCCCCAAAGAAATGCACATTAATGTTGACGTTCATGTTCTCCATTAAACAAATAGTAAGAAGCCTACTTTCATGTTTCATTGCTAAAGATAACATCTGCTGTTAGGTTCAGATAGTTCCTTCTTGCCAGAAGCCAATTCTAGCATGTCATAATTGCAAGAGTTTCATCAAAAGGTTGATGGAACTTGGGGACTCAACAAGGGCTGAGTCACACATGTGGTCACCTGTTGGGAATGGCTGATGGCATTTCCCCAAACCTGAAAAGCGATGGTTGCTTGGCTGCCAGACAGCTAAAAGGCATCTTAATCTACATCTTAATACTGGCCAAAACCTGAACAGCCGTAGGCTAATTCCCCCATCCTTACAATGGACTCTGTAGGAAACCCTGACCCTTTGAAGTGTATATCTCTGCCTCGCCTCAGAACAAGTTGTGTTAATAAAAAGCATGGGGTCCTGAGATGAGGAGACCTTAGAACTTAGGTCTTAGTTTCCTTTAAACTAGGCTCCTCTGACCACCAGATGCCTTTCAAAATTATGCTTCGTCTCTGGACTCCTTTTTAATCTACGCACAGCCTTCTCCAGACTTCCTGAACCCATCTTCATGCCAGAACAAGAACCCCAGCACTTCGGTCTCAGTAACAAAGATCTTTGTAATCCTTTCACACAAAATGAGCAACGTTAGGACAGAAATGCAGACATTTATAAAATGGCTTTTATGGGGGGAGGTAAACGTTACGATGCAATTGTTTCTCTTTCTCTGTAAGTGAACTAACATGATAAGTTGTCTTAGTAGCCAATCTAGTACCGATCTTCCCTGACATTCTGAACAGTATACACAATCACGACACGCTGGCTCTCACTGTACCGCTGAATTCAACGCTCCTGTCGTTTGCAGGATTTGGGGACTTGTCGGCTCTGGATATCAGGTTTGCCCTCGGTCAGTAAAATATTCAGTGTGTTTCTTATGTGCTGCATATTATATGGACATTTTTAAAAATGTCCCACTAAACCACCTGTGCCCTCCCATCTTGGCGAGAAGGATCAGGCGGCTCTTTGAAAGGTGTACAGCGTCTCCAGGGTTCAGAATAACTTCAAGTTCCCCGTCTTGTTGAGTCCATACTCTTAGTGTGAACCTCCCAGGCGATCACCACAGACACTGTCCACGGTCAGCACCCTCAGCTCCTCTGCTTCAGCCCCTCGTCCCGCTGTTCTCACCTGCAGCCTTGCACAACCGAGGAGACGGGGTGGCCTGTAAATAAAGATGGAGGCGACACTCTATGACCATTAGTGCAATTTCCTCATTCACCAGGTCACTTTCTTTTGTAACAATTTCCTCAGGGAAATGGTGGATATTGCATTGTCAACAAAGCTGTGACCCTTATCTGGTTTCTTATGAGATAGAGAATTTTATGATTACAGACCTTGGTTACTTCTATGGAGGGGGTAGGGAGAGGGCTGGCAACAATCAAAACTCTGAGAGTCATCTCAATTCTTCTGTAAATATGTTGTTTTCAAATAAAAACAATCATATTCCAACTGAATGCAATGCCTCCTAATTGTATTTCAGAGAGGAAGGGAGAAGGAGAGCTAGAAACATCAATGATGAGAAACATTGATCTGCTGCCTCCTGCGTGCCCCCTGCTGGGGATTGAGTCTGCAGCCTGGGCATGTGCCCTAATCTGGAATCTAACTGTGACCTCCTGGTTCATAGGTCAATGCTCAACCACTGAGCCATACCAGCTGGGTGGGTCTCATAATTCTTGGAGGGAAAAAACTCATTGATTACTTTCAAAAACAAACAAATAAAACACTTGAACTGGCTTAAAAGTTAACAAAATATTCTAAGGGACTAAATTGTGCTAAGGCCATAAGAAAGGTAGAAGGCACACACTGGCTAAGTCAGCACATAGCTCTGGGTGTTACCTGAGGAATTTGTCCCTCTGAGAAGGGGGCGTGTGAGCAGGTGGCCCATTCCTGCCCTGGCATTGCACACTGCTAGGCACTCTCACTCTCGGGAACTCCTTGCAGTGCTTGAATCTCTTTTTACCTTAAATCATTCGTCCTATATAAGAAAAGGCTAATATGCAAAGTGACCGAACGGCAGAACAACTGGTTGCTATAACATGCATGACCACCAGGGGGCAGATGCTCAACGCAGGAGCTGCCTCCTGGTGGTCAGTGAGCTCCCACAGAGGGAGCGCAGCTCAGCCAGAAGCCGGGATCATGGCTGGTGAGCACAGCGGCAGTGGCAGAGCGCTAAGGATGTCTGACTGCTGGCTTAGGCCCACTCCCCGAGGGCTCCTGGACTGTGAGAGGGCACAGGCTGGGCTGAAGGACACCCCCCCACCACCAGTGCACTAATTCCGTGCATCTGGCCTCTAGTCTAATGATAAAATAATATCTTTATGGTCAGACAGTCCATTTTGTAGGCGCTCAGATTTAGATGATAGGACATATCGTGTTATTTTGCAGCTTCAGCCCATCTGCCTAAAATGATTACGCTGGCATTTGCTGTAAAGATTATTCTTAGAAAAAGCACCGAATCTATTTAATCCTTCATATTTCTTTCCAGATATGTCTTTCTCTGGAATGAGAGCTCGTTCTCCACTGTATTCCATTTGCTGCTGGGTTCCTTCGGCTTCTTCTCCACGTCTTAGTCATTTCTGATCGTTGACTGATATGACCTTGTGATGCTAATGAGGAGCTTTTCTTTTAATCAGTTTCATTGTCAAATGTGTGTGATTGAGACAAAAATTCTGATCTGGGGTCTTCTTTCATTCTTTTAATTTTCTAAGAAATGTGAACATCAGTGAAGATGGTAGTGGGTACTCTCTCCCTCCCACTGAGCAGCAGCACATAATGCACATCCCTTTCGCTGGAACCTCAGTGTGTAAGTGGGTTTTTATGAGGACGAGGTCTCAGAGTTTCTAACTCAGATGCCAGAGGTTGGCAGCAACATCAATAAGAAGCCGTCAGCATGGCCCTTCGTCCTCATGCTCACCCTGACATGTTACAAAAATAATCATGATAATTTTATGGCTGCTTTTTCTGCCTAAAATGTAACTACATTAATCTGAAAGACAGCTGATTTTTCAAGGTCAAAAGTACTTAGTTACAAATTGATGAGCTATTATGCGTGTCTGCGGTTTCCTGGATGCACTGTATTAATAACAGGCATGCAGAACAGGCCATAAAAATTCCATTTAGAGGTACGGAGGCATCCTGGGCATTTAATCAGGTTAAATTCCTGCCGGGGCTCCAGGCGGTGCCGCTCAGACAGTGATTAACAAGGTGTGTGGAATGTAAAGAGGCAGGTCTGCTCTATGCGTTCAGGTTTCACTGAAATGACCTTTCTTCCCTGCACCTAGGGAATGACAGGGCCGAGGTGCGCGGCCGTGATGCTCCTTGTGTTGAGGAGCCCTGCTTCCTGCAGCCTGTGTTATTTTGATTAGAATATTGGGCGGGAGATACTTGCAAAGGTGCGGACATGTTTCCAGGTCGGGAAAAGGCACTCAGGGATCAAATGCTTTAAAACACGAATCACATTGTAAGCTTTTTCGTGTGTTTGGAAACGCTACCTCACCAGGTATGCACTGTGGTCTTATAAAGCTAAAATAAGTAAATGAGAGAAGCCGTGGGAGGATTCTTCTGCTAGCCTCTCACCTTTACCTTCCAAGCTCACGGGGAAGGCTAAGACGCAGATTACGATGTGCAGGGACGAGTCTGCAGGAGTCTGCATGTTACAAAACAGACACGACCTCCAGATAAATAAAAGAATGAACGCTCCTAGCCTATGAAAACCTTCTCTCATTCGCTTTTTTTCAAGTTAAAGAGGAAAAGTACAAGTTTCTAAGAGCTTCTTTTTATAACAGTCAAGTGGCTGACCATTCAAGTAGCAGTTAAGATGCTGTATAAAACTTACCTGGCCTTTTGCTAATGTGTTTGCTCACATTCATACTTGCCTTTAATGTGTGTGTTTGCATGTCTACCTGTGTGCACATGGGATATTTCGGTAGGTACTAAATTAGATTCTTTTTAAAAACAACCTGGGTCAGTCATCCCAATGACCTACCCTTAAACTGAGGAGAAGGCAGATTTATGTTGGAGAAACAAATCATAGTTTTCTCAACCCTTAAAAACAAGTTCTCTAACAACTTCACACAGTGATATTTTGCTTTTAGATCAATATTTTTATAGCAGTTTTGGGGTTTACGCAAATTTTGAGTGGAAAGTACAGGAAGGGCCATACCCTCTCTCTCCTTATAGCATCTTGCATCGTTGTGGTACCTTTGTTACAGTGATCGGGCCAGTTCTTGTACATCAGTGACTGAAGTTTACATGAAGGCTCACCTTCAGTGCTGTGTAAGTGTATGGATTTGACGAAATGCGTGATATCATGCGTCCACCATGACATTATCATCCAATGTAGTCTGTTCTCATGGCTCTAAACACCCTGTGCTCTGCTGGTTCATACACTCACCCCTTCACTCCCTCACCCCTGGCAACCACTGTTCTTTTTCCTCCCTCTGTAGTTTTCACCTTTTCCAGAATGGCATACACTAAAAATTAGGTAGGGTATAGCTCTTTCAGACTGCCTTCTTGCATGTAGCAATGCAAATATTCTCTCAGCAGTATCTCTCAGAAGTTTGAAATGCTGTATCTGTCCCTGGTTTAAATTAGTTATAAAAATTGTGCATATACCTCTAAAGTGCCATGGATATTGTTTCAACCATCTTATTTACCAAGTTGGTCTAGCATTGACTATGGATTAAACATTATACATATTTCAAAACACAAATGATAAATTCAAAGAGGAAAAGCATTTTTAGAAAGCTAGTTAATTTGCAATAAATATAAGATAAAAAGGATTCCTGAAAAATATTAAGCTCAGGTTTTTAGAGAATAAAAAATACTAATTGCAGAACTTAGAGTATTTCACATCCCTCTAGTTCCAACATCCATGTCAAATTTCTTCCTCAATTGATATGAACATATAAACATAAATTCATATGTCTCTCTGGTCACTGTCTGAATTAGACTAGCTGCCTCATGTTAGCCCTTAACTTAGTCCAGTTTAAGGAAGTGTTTACACAATATCAGAACTTACGAATAAAGAGTGAAAATATCTGCTCATCGTCTGGGTCCTTGCGTATGCTTTCCGTCTGTTACTCAGTCTGTTCTAAAAGTCTGAGCAGTGACACGTGGAAGTGGGTTGATGATAAAGTGGAGAGCGGAACACACAAAAGTGGAAAAGCGCAACAGGAAGATGTGTAGCGAGAGTACATGCATCGATTAAGATGTGCTCTGCACAGGAAACAATAGCAGCTCCTACTGGATGAACACTATGTGCCAGGCATTACTCCAAGGGCTTTGCAGGAGGGCGCTGTCTGTCTGTCTGTCTGTTTGTTATTACAGAAAGCCCATGTGGCAGGCATTCTGTCATCATCACTGCTCGAGGAAATGAGACTGAGGATTAAGTAACTTGTTCGAGGCCTCTAGCTAGTGAATGATGAAGCCATGATGCTACCAGAGCAAGCTCATTCTAGAGCTTTTAGCTCCTGTGTACACGCGGTATTCTACTCCAAACATCTCATTCTCTATAATCTACGCATTTTCTATTGCAGATCATCTTCCATCTGCTCTCTGTATCTTATACTCTCTAACACCAAATTGTAAGACACCAGAAGAAGATGGGAGAGATAATGAGGGTAGATTATAATTAGTACAACTTAACCAGTCTCCTGTTTCTATGTTAATAACCTATGCTGATGTGTCCAAAATACCAATCTGATGATATGACATATAGCTAGCAAACATGTGTGATTTGAGGATAAGTATAGTTTTGCCAGAATCACAGAGCCCTGGTATCTGATTGTAACAATGAGAATAGGAAAGTGGAGATAGTAAAGCACGTTCTAAATATAAAGTAGGCATGATGGATTAATATGTGTGTGTCTCTTTCTTCTTCCTCCCTCCCTCTCTTTCTTCCATAAGCATTTATCAAATGTCTCTGCTATATGCTAGACACTATCCTATATAATAAAAGGCTAATATGCAAGTTGACTGAACAGCAGAACAACTGGTTGCTATGACATGCACTGACCACCAGGGGACAGACGTTCAACACAGGAGCTGCCTCTTGGTGGTCAGTGTGTTCCCAAAGGGGGAGCACTGCTCAGCCAGAAGCTGGGCTCATGGCTGGCGAGCACAGCAGTGATGGTGGGAGCCTCTCCCGCCTTCACCGCAGCACTAAGAACCCCTTGGGAGATGTCTGCCAGCTGGCTGATGAACATCCCCCAAGGGGTCCTGGACTGCAAGAGGGCACAGGCCAGGCTGAGGGACACCCCCTTGGTGCATGAATGTCGTGCACTGGGCCTCTAGTTAGATATAACAGTACAAAATAAACAGCACACAGCTCCTGTTCTTGAAGATCACCACTAGAATAAGGAAGAAAAATTTAAATTTATTAAGTTTAAAATGTCTTAAAACATGTGTTAATCAAAATTAATTATGATGAGAAACAACAGGGAGATTAAAACACAGACATTGATTTGTGATTTCAGGCCTTTGTCTTTATCTGTTGAGTGTAGGATGAGGAAAGATAAGAAAAGCCCTTTCCAGACAGGACCCAATGGAGTTGGGAGCATAACTTAACTCATGTTGACAGTGTTGCATCCTGTTTTTAAAAATTAGGAAAATTTGTCACACTGCATCGAAAGTGACAATGCTATATCTTTTCAGTTGTCATAGGATTTAGAGGAAATTTGGGAATCCTTTAAAAAAGAGGAAAAAGACAATAAAGAGAGATTTGTAAGGAAACATGGACAAATCAGTCTGTTTTGTGCATTAAGAAATACAGTAGTATTTTGAACACAATGTTGTAGCAGTTAGTACAGGACGGGGTATATGCCTTCCTGTGGGGACATTGGAGAAGACGTGGGGAAAGGTCAACCATGAACTGAGGCTTTGGGAGGAAGTAAAGGAGGCAGGTGGAGAATGCTCGCCAAGCAGAGGAGAAAGACAAGCAAAGCCCTTAACTGTTGTGGCCAATGAGGCAATGATGCGTTTTTATTGGTGATTGGAATGGTGGATTATGGGACGGAGTGTTGAGTTTCTGGTTGGAAATGTAGATTGGGACAAGATTTTGAAAACCTCACAATTTGATCTATAACTAAAATTACGAGAAGAAAGATATAAGAATGTTACAAAATAGGGGACTCGGATGATGAAAATTTCATTAGCACCATGATGGTATTAGCTACTGGGAAGCTGGGCTATTGTGGGGGGGCGGGGCTGGCTACAGGGAGGGCGATTAGGAGACAATCATGGTGTCCAGGAAAGAAATAAGGAAGCTCTAGATACAGTCAGCAAACATGTGGAACATAGAGTTGGCTGGGGTTTTAAGCAAAATGAGTAAGAACTTGTGATTGAATAGCCTGATCTTTGGCTTTCTCCTAAACTATTTAACCTAGAATTTTTAAAAAGTTAATGTATTAGTATGCGAGGGTATTAATATTCTCTATTAATCAGATATTAAAATTTTATTACCTTAAGAAACCCAAGTGTTAAAGTTAAAAATTCAATATAATATTCAGATATGTTATTTTACATAATTTATTACTGCCTGCATTGAGTATTAAAAATTATCCAAATGAGAATAAAATCATGTTTCATTTCCTCAGTAATAAACATGGTAATATTATCTACCATTTCCTGATTTTTTCTTAAATATGAAGAACTGCTCTAAGCTCTTTCCAATAATTACTATTCCTCTTTCAAGTAAAGGGAGCAAGGCTCAGGGAAGTGATGGATTCGCTGAGGAGACACTGAGAAATCGGCCAGGACTGGGGCAGAGAGGCAGGCCTCCAGGCTCCCACACTTAGGCCCTTTGAAACTAGGCAGTGCAGTTTCCCTTGAGTGTTCTTTTGATTAAAATATTTTTTATAATAATAACTTTGTTTTTAAAGATAGATTTGTTCATTTTTTTCTATATTTTTCTTAACCAGATGTATCTCACAGATACATTTAATATCATATTAGCGATGACTAACATTTCTCTACTGCATCAGCATTGACATTAGTTTTCCATTATGTAAAAGGGACTTCATCTTTTGCCTGCCTTCACCCATAGCTGTTAAACACGAAATCCCTCTCACTCCTAGAAACTGCCTATGGACATGTCTGGTTTGACTATTTGCAGGAAATGTTACTTCTGTTAATTATTTTCTTTAACTATGGGACAGAATGGCATAGTAAATCATACCAGTCACATGTTTTTCAACATTAACACTAAATTTTCAATAGAAAAATTATATTATTTATTCTTTTCAACAATTTTTATACTGAATAAAATGACTGTTCTTTCATTTAGTGATATGATTTCACCTAATGCTTTTTATTTTCCAAATTATTTTATATGATTTTCTTGCATAGACAAATACTATTTTCACTCTAAGTTATTCCTATTTTCAGTAGTTAAGAGAAAATTTTAAGAAATATTTTTAGTCTAATAGATCAGTTGTTTAGGAAAAGAACACAAAAGCACTTAGTGCAATTTATTTGAAAGCTGTGCAGGAAATGTCATGGTAAAGTTTAGATAATTGTTTTGTTCAACAAAATGCAATTTTCACTTATAAAATAAAGCTGCTTCATAAAGTAAACATTCATGGTAAATGCCATTAATTCTTCTTAAATAATTGAAAGGTAGCTTGTCTTTTATTGATAGGGTCAGTGGGATAAATAATTTCAATATTTACTTATGATAAGTCCATTAATTTTCAAACCTGGAGCAGTGCTGTGATAGGGGAAGAAATGTAACTGATTATCATAGAATATTATCTATCTACTAGAGGCCCGGTGCACAAAAATTTGTGCACTCGGGGGGGGGGGGTCCCTCAGCCCGGCCTGTTCCCTCTCGCAGTCTGGGACCCCTCAGGGGATGATCACCTGCTGGCTTAGGCCCACTCCCCAGAGGATTGGGCCTAAGCTGGCAATCAGACACCCCTCTGGCAGCCCGGGAGCCCTCAGGGGATGTCCACTTGCCAGCGGGGAGCAGGCCTAAGCTGCAATCGGACATCTTTAGCGCTGCTAAGGAGGCAGGAGAGGCTCCCACCATCACCACTGTACTGGCAGCCGTCAGCCTGGCTTGTGGCTGAGCAGAGCTCCCCCTGTGGGAGCGCACTGACCACCAGGGAGTAGCTCCTGCATTGAGCATCTGCCCTCTGGTGGTCAGTGTGTGTCATAGTGACCAGTCATTCCCAGTCTTTCTGCTGTTAGAGTCAGTTTGCATATTACCCTTTTATTATATAGGATAGAGGCCTGGTGCATGGGTGGGGGCTGGCTGGTTTTCCCTGAAGGTGTCCTGGATCAGGATGGGGGTCCCCCTGGGGTGTCTGGCCAGCCTGGGTGAGGGGTGGATGGGTGTTTGCAGGCTGGTCACAGCCCCTTCAGGGTGTGGGTCCTCACTGGGGTGCCTGGCCAGCCTGGGTGAGGAGCTGATGGCTGTTTGCAGGCTGGTCACACCCCCTTCAGGATGGGGGTTCCCACTGGGGTGCCTGGCCAGCCTGGGTGAGGGGCTGATGGTTGTTTGCAGGTTGGTCAAGCCCCCTTAGTGGGGACCCTCACCCCATGGAGGTTTGGCCAGCCTCGGTGAGGGGCTGGTGGCTGTTTTCAGGCTGGCCACACCCCCTTTAAGGTGAGGGTTCCCCACTGGGTTGCTGGACAGTCTGGGTGAGGGGCTGAGGGCTGTTTTCAGGCTGGCCAAGTCCCCTGGCGATGAAAGCTCCCAGCCTCTCCTTTTTTTCTTTTCTTTTTTTTAATTCTGAGATTTATTTACCTTCTATAATTGAAACTTTGTAGCCTTGAGTGGAGCTCAGAGCTGGCCAGCGTGGGCGGGAAGCTTGGCTTCCTCCATCACTGGGGCAACCAAGCCTCCTGCTTTCTCCAGCTCCGTGGCTGCTGGCCGCCATCTTGGTTGGGTTAATTTGCATATAGTCACTCTGATTGGCTGGTGGGCGTGGCTTAGTATAGCGAAGGTACAGTGTATTTGCATGTTTGTCTTTTATTAGATTAGATATCTATCTATCTATCTATCTATCTATTTATTTATTTTTATAATCCTCACCCAAGGATAGTTTTCCATTGATTGTTAGAGTGGGAGGGAGGGGAAGGGAGAGACAGAAAGAGAGAGAGAGAAACATCGACGTGAGAAAGACATTGATTAGTTGCCTCCCGCATACGCCTTGACCTGGGACCAGGGATAGAACCTGCAGACCAGGTACATGCCCTTGACCAGGAATCGAACCCAACACCCTTCAGTACATGGGCTGGTACTCTATCCACTGAACACACCAGCCATGGCTTTGATGTAATTTATTAATGTATGTTTCAAGCAATTTTAATGAGAAACTATAGGCTTCTGATTTTATTCCTGTGTTACTTTCCCTCCCACATTAGTATTAAACATTCTTATTATATCGTCACTTAGAGTAACTTTGTAAACTGGCTTCATAAAACGGAGTTGTCTAAGTGGGTAATGAAAATTGAAGTTCTAACATTTTAAACAACTATTTGCTGAAAGCAGCAGCAACATGCAGAAGGAATAAATTAACTGACCTGGTAGAATATTCTTCTTTTTTTCTTTTTAACAAACCTGTTAAAGTGTGTTAAAAAGACCACAAGCACATGTAAAAAACAGCAATAAGGAAATAATCTAGTTCAATTCTGGCTACACTGTAGGCCAAAATAATTTTTATTTTATTTTTTACACATCTTATAATGTCTGATAATTTATTAACAATTTGTCATGGTCAGATATTAACAACTTTGATCAATCAAAAAGTATTCCTTGTAGCCTAAAGAAGTTTCTTACTGAGACCTTCCCTAAATCTGTTTTATCTGCTCCTCTGGTATCTAGTCATCTAAGATTCTTCTAAAAGAAGGTTTAGCTTTCAGCATTGAAATCACAAATGCACAGCAGCACCTTGTGAGTCCTGATCACACTCAGGGGTCAAGAAGGGGTGGAACAACAAATCAATGTTACCCTCACTATCTCTTCCTTCCTCTATTTCTCTAAAATCAATTTAAAAAATCTGTCTCTCCCTCCCCCTACCTCTCTCAAATCATTTTTTAAAAAAACAACAGCTATGTCTGATTCTTCTCATTCCCCTGCTTTGAAGGCCTAAGGACTCTTTTATGAGGGAAATATGCTAAGAATGTGATCCTCTCTATTGACTACTAAAGCTGCAGCAAACAGAACAAAGATAGGATCTCAGACTCGATGTTTTAAATGTGATTGAGCGTCCAGAACTACTGTATGAATCTTAGGTCAAGGTGCCTGACCTTGAAGATTACTTTCCTGAAAATATTACTTAATTGAAACACCAATGCTCAGAATCACCACTGAATTCTTCCTTCTTCATTTTGCCACAATCCCTCTACGTGTAAGTGAAAGATATTTGTGCAAACGCTTATAAAAACTGGTTCTAAAATTATCAAAATGACTGGTGCTTCTTGTAATGCAGGGAAATACTGGGGCACACTAATTATGATAAAACCTACAAGAAAATTAAAACAAAGACATTTATGTGTGATTTCAGCCCTTTGTCTTAATCCACTATATGCACAGGATTTACCGATAAGGAAAGCCATTTCCAGACAGCAGACAGCAGAGCTGGGTATATAAAATTAATTCATGTTTATAGCATTACATGATTTTTTTTAAATTACAGAAAATGTGCTGCACTGCATCAGCAGTTACAACATTGCATCTTTTCAGTTGTTTTATGACTTAGGCAGTGGTTCTCAACCTTCTGGCCCTTTAAATACAGTTCCTCATGTTGTGACCCAAGGATAAAATTATTTTCCTTGCTACTTCATAACTGTAATGTTGCTACTGTTATGAATCATAATGTAAATATCTGATATGCAGGATGGTCTTAGGCGACCCTCGAGAAAGGGTCGTTAGACCGCCAAAGGGGTCGCGACCCACAGGTTGAGAACCACTGACTTAGAGAAAGGTTAGGAATTCTAGAACAATTGCCAAAAGTCAATAAAAGAACATCAGTTGAAGGAGTCATGGTTAATTTGAGAACTACCCCTTAAAACATGTAAGGCACAGCATAAATGAACTTTCTAAAAATATTAAAAGAAAAAAAAATTTTAAAAGTAATCAAAAGTTTAAATATTATATGATTACTCTGGTTGTATTGGTGAAACAGTTTTAATTTAACATATTTAATGCCTTTAATCTCTTTTTGTTCTTTTGTGGTACTTTTAAGAAAACACTTTTGGTATTCATTGTGATACAGAATTAGAGAGGATGAATGAAGGATTGAGGGAGAACAATATATATACAAACTAGAGGCCCAGTGCACAAATTCGTGCACGGGTGGGTCTGGCCAGCCTGCCCCGATGGGGGCCAATCTGGGCTGGGCCGGCAGGGGGAGGGGACATGGGAGGTTGGCTGGCGGGCCCACCCCCGATTAGGGTAGGGGGGCAATTGGGGGTGGGGCCAGCGGGGGGAGGGCCTGCGGCAATTGGCAGGCCCTACCCATGATCGGGGTGGGGGGTCTGATTGGGGGCAAGGTTGTCCAGGGGGAGGGGCTGTGGGAGGTTGGGGGTGCCGATTGGAGCCTGTTTGGGCCAGTTGTCCGGCTGCAGTGTGTGTCATAGTGACTGGTCGTTCCAGTCATTCCAGTTGCCTGGCTTTTATATATATAGACACACAAAAATTAAATTACGCAAAACATGTTTCTTTGTAAAAATAAATGTTGAATTTTATACTTTCATTGGAAAAATACTGAAGTGAAACTAGAGAAGTTGTTGAAGTTAAAATTATATTCCTTCACAACTTAATTGTAGCACCATCACTCAGAATCACCACTGATATTATATTTGAACAGAGTCCTTCTGAACTTAAAAAAAATATATCAAAATTATTAGTTTCAGAGTTATGTTTTTAACTATTTTTCCAAATTTTATAACATCTACTGTTCTCTGCTGTGAAAAATGAGCAAATTAACAACACACGTTTGCCTTACTCCCATCTCTTTGTTCTGCCAAATTTTGTTATTCATATCTTTAATTTTACATTTTAAATATTTATAATTATGGTATGCATTCGTGTGCTTTATAAATATTTCTGGCTCTCCGCTTTCCAAGCATATGGTAGAACTGTACTTCCCATCTCTGTCGCCGTCGGCTCAGGCTGCCCGAGCAGAACAGCATAGACTCTTGGCTTAAACAGCAAACATTTGTTTCCTTCCAGTCCCGGGGGATGGATGTCAGATCCAGAGCCAGCGGGGCCATGTCTGGGTGACCCTTCCCTGGCCTCACCTGCTGCATTCTCACCAGTCCTCAGGGTGTCCTCAGGGTGCACAGGAGAGAGACAGATCTCTCCCCTCCCCCTCCTCCCCTCCTCTCCTTTCCCTTCCCCCTTTCTCTCCCCCTTTTCCTCTCTCCTCCCCCTCTCCCTCCCCCTTTCCCTCTCTCCTCCCCTCCCCTCTCCTCTCCTCTTTCTCTCCCTCTTCTGAGAAGGCCAGGGATCCTCCTATGACCTCGTTTAGTCTCCATCACCCCCTGAAAGCTTTAGTTCCAAGCACATGCATGGGGGCAGGGGTTGCTTCATCTCATGACTCGGGCTGGCAGGGTGGGCACAGTTCAGTTCACGGACATCCCCGTTCAAGTGTAATGGAGCCTTAGGTTTCTGGCCAAAAGTCATGTGAGTGGACATTTCAAAAGCCTGTGTGGTTTCCCAGGTCCCATGGGGCAGAGAGGTCTTTGCTCAGCCTGGTTCTCTGAGGGACCAGCCCTGACAGGCCCCACTCTGACCTGGGTCTGTGTGTGGTGTGAGGTCCCCACTCTGACCGGGTCTGTGTGTGGCCTGTGGTCCCCTCTCTGACCCGGGTCTGTGTGTGGTGTGAGGTCCCCACTCTGACCGGGTCTGTGTGTGGCCTGTGGTCCCCTCTCTGACCGGGTCTGTGTGTGGTGTGTGGTCCCCTCTCTGACCGGGTCTGTGTGTGGCCTGTGGTCCCCTCTCTGACCGGGTCTGAGTGTGGTGTGTGGTAGAACTCAGTGTACTGTGTGGATGGCTAAGCTGTGGAGACAGTGGGCAGGCATGGAGCCAGGGTTGCTTCGCTCCTCTGAATGCACGTGATGAAGGTACAGTTTCACCAGAATCAGTAGTTCCCTCAAGTTTTAGTTTTAAGATTGTGTTTATTTCATTTTTATTCGCACCTTTTTCAGCCACATTAACCTCATTAGGCATATCTGTTTTCCTTATAAAGTGGGGAATATGATGAGTAGGGACGTGGTGTTTTTGTGAACTCTGTAACATCTCCACTCTTATTTTTCACTGAGCTCTGCTCAGGAGAAGTCTGAGAACAGCCTGACATTTTGCTCATGAATTTGACTTTCTTTCTGCTGGAGAGAACATGAATTCTTAAATTCTCTATATTAACAAATATTACACACGTGTAGAGATGTGCTCCACAGTGAGTGATGGCATAAGGGTCCTATGCATCAGACGTCCCAGTCAACAAATAAAATGTTGCCAGGACCAGAGGCTGCCTTCCAGGGGCCTGACTTTTATGATTATAACTGTCTTGCTTTTCTTTATATATTTGCCTCCTCTCTGTGTATACATAAAAATATACATTTATTGTTTTTATTTTAAAAACTAAACTCTCTCTCCCTCCCCCCTCTATCCCTCCCCCACATGCGCTCGCTGAGAAGCATATGAAGATACAGAGAAGGTGATTCTGCATATTCAAAACCTGAACCATCTCCCTCCCTCCCTCCCTCCCTCCCTTCCTTTCTTCCTTCCTCTCTTTTTCTTCTCTCTCTCTCTCTCTCTCTCTCTCTCTCTCTCTCTCTCTCTCTCCCTCTCCCTCTCCTCTTTCTTCCTTTCTCTCATTCTTTCATTACTTTACTCTTTCTGTCTTCTCTCATTAAACATTTCATTTCGAGCCCCACCATGTGTTTCTTATTGCTGCACTCCAGCGATGGTCACGGTCACGTAGTACTTCATTGGATGCTCTGACACCTTATCTGTGCATTCACTGCAGATACAGGTTTCACCTGCTCTCAGTTTGGCTGTTGTCTATCATAATGCAGTTAGCATTCCCACACATGCGTCCTGGTGCAGAAAGGCACACTTTTTTGGTTTTATACTTAGGAGTGGACTCGCTTAGTTACATGTATGCATTGAGCCAACATTACTGGTGATGACAGATGCCTTGCCCAATGTGCTAACTTAAACCCTCACCGGCCTGGCATGGGGGTCCCTATTACTCTGCATCTCCATCAATGTCTGTTGCTTCCAGACATAAAATATAGCCAATACAGTGAGTATGTATAGGTATGTCATTATGATTTAATTGGTATTGTCCTGAATAACTATGATACTAGCACCATTTAGTATGTTGTCAGTTGAATGTGTTGAAAATGCATTTTATGATACAATGCATAATTTTTCCATAGAATACTTTTATATTCTGCAGACTTAGTAGCCAGTAGATTACTTCGTATAATAATGTATAGGTATATATTGGGTTTAGGATTCTCTTCACCTCCCTAAGTTCTGGTATCATCATAGAAAGGTGACCAAGATCCCACAGGTGAATTGCTGAGTTTTCATTGGTTTTGGAAGAAATGAAGTCTATGATTATTATTCTCTCCAGGTGGGAATGGGGAGATTACTAGTATCCATAGAGCTCACATTGTTTCAACCTCAAAAGTAAACAGTTTTGAAATAACATATTGCCAGTGATAGCAAGTATTACATTTGTTTACTAACTGGTACGTGACCCCTAGTGTATTCCAGACCTCATGCTAGAATCCTAGGGCTAAAGAGATGAATAAAATTATGTTTCTGAATGCATTGGAGACCAGGGGATAGAAAGAAAGAGATTAGCCTTAAAACACGAGAGACACATTCTTCGTGGGTAAATATGGAAGCTTTCTCTGGAAAAGTTTTTTTTGTGACAATTTGAATTGTCCAGATAAACATTACTACTAAAAAAAGTGGCATAGTTGTTATTTATTAGAAACATGATATGATATCCTTCCCCTTGCTATAAGAATAAGGAACATTTTGCCATGCAGTTCATCTGATAGCATGCTTTGGAAAAGTGCAGCTATTTAATAGTGTGTATTTTTTTTTTCCTGAAAGACCAGCACCATATATTTATAAATAATTAATCTGAAAAAAGTTTTCTACTTTTTCTGTGGATTTTTTGAAGTCTAAAACACACTGTCATTATTACAAGAAAATGGCTCTGGAATATGCTAACAAGAGTTGCTTGGCATAGTTGTTTTTTCTTCTCTGTGAGCGAGCACCAAGTGAATAGTGGAGACTGCAATCAATCCTTCAAATGTACTTGGGATTTGACACTGTGATCGCAGAAACGGTGGCACAGGCTTCTCAGAGACGCCTGATGTTTTCTCTGTAATTAAAATCATGATTTAGATGACTTGTATGTCACATGGATTCCTTATGGATCAGCGGTTTTTGAAAGACATTTTCGTAATGAGGTTAACTCATCATGTACATTTTTAATTATTCAATGCTTCTAGAAAGTATTAGATTTCTTTTGAAAAGAGTAATTCACAGAATTTTCGCCCACATTTACTATATTTAGTACCTTGAAGATTTTCTTTTTTCTCTGACCTTTACAAGAGCACAGATTTAAACGATTAAATCGTGAATGTCAGGGGGCTTTTCTGGAGGCATAGAGAGCCACTCGTATTGTAGTTACTACACAACTCACATGCCTTTCAACAGTGTCTGCTCCAGGAAATGAAAGGTTAAACACTTTCAATAATGCAAAAGCCAAACAGTGACAAATGGAAGGGCATGTGTTTTAACCTCTTTTATGGTCTTTAATGTTTAAGAAATGCTACAGTGAAAAACCACTTTGAATAGGAAATTATATTCAGAGAATTGTGACAGGCGCCATGACCTCCATAGCACAGACACAGACCTGGAAATCCTTCCAACAGTTAAGCCCAGCGCAATGGAATGTTAATTGGGGGCAGTATGGTGATATGAAGGATAAATGGAAAATCTCAGCTTATTTCAAAATTAATGAAAAGTCCTACTGCTAGACATCCTATATAATAAAAGGGTAATATGCAAATCGACCAAATGGTGGAACAACCAGTCGCTATGATGCATGCTGACCACCAGGGGGCAGAAGCTTGGCTCAGGAGCTGCCCCCTGGTGGTCAGTGTGCTCTCCCTGTGGGGGAGCCAGGCTCAGGCTCATGGCTGGCGAATGCAGCGGCCGTGGCGGGAGCCTCTCTTGCCTCTGCAACAGTGCTAAGGATGTCCAACTGCTGGCTTTAGGCCCGGGGAGTGGGCCTAAGCCAGCAGTCGGACATCCCCTGAAGGCTCCTGGACTGCGAGAGGGCGCAGGCTGGGCTGAGGGACTCCCCTGCATGAATTTCATGCACCGGGCCTCTAGTATATAATACGCCCCTATTGTATATAGTACATGCATTTCAATATTGAGATTCTGTCTTCCATTTGTAGCAAATGGTAGTTGAATTCTTTCTTTCAACATTAAAATTTTCTATTCTAAACAATTACTTTCAGATTAGAATACTCAGAATTTCTCTACTCAAATACTGCAGTAGCCTTTTATTTTTCCCATCTCCAAGGAAAAGTTTCCCTTTGGAGGTAGCATTTTCTAAAGACAGAAAAGTGTTGGCTGTGGCTCAGTATTTCTGATGGTTGGAGACTTGAGCAATGGCTCTTTGGGAAATCAGATTGGAAAGGAAGTTTCTAGACTGCTGGTAAAGAGTGCAGAATCAAGCGTGGATCACTACGGACATTAAACAGATCTCACTTATTGGTGGTTCCTCTGGGTTATCCGAGGCTGTAAGGACAAAACTTGGCTTGTTGGTTTAAAACAGGGACATCAAACTGAGAGAATCATTCGAAAAAGTTAAACCAGCCCAAGTCACAGAGGCCTCCACTCCCAGATCAGAGAACCTCGGATTCTCGTGCCACCAAAATCCCTGGCCCTGGCCCTGCTCTCAGACATCATAGAGATTCGCTGTTCCACACAGACTTAGATCCAAACACCTTTCCATGGGTCCATATGGCTTCAAAACTAGTGCACATGGAAAATAGCAAAATGCCTCATTCATCATTTTTCAGTTGATTATACATTAACATGAGATTTTGAATATTTCATCTGTTTATTTTTGCTTTATTTTAAATCTTCCACTAGAAAATTTAAAATTACATATGCGACACACAGTACTGGTCAATGTGTCCCTAAGGTCTTGAAGAATTATTTTTATTTTCTGTTCCAATGGGACCCCTGAGTTGACTGAGGAGCTTGATCAGGTTTCTCAGAAGGCGGATTTATAGAGAAGATCGCATTCTTCTTATGTAAATAATTCACACCTCTCTTTCCTTTGGGAGGGTCTTGCTTAAGTTTTTTTAGGGATCTGTGTGTCTATAAATTAACATCATTTCTAAAATAAATAAATAATCCAAAGAACCTCAGAAACAACACATGATTCCATCCAGATATTAAAAGATTGACATGAATTGGTTAGTTTTAAACATTGAAAGCTTCAGTATAGTTGTAGCCTTCTCTTTTATTAAATGTTTTTATGTAAAATAAAATATACTTAAACTCTCAAACATCATGTTGACATTTGTGCATGAGATTTTTAAAAATATGTTTTTATTGATTTAAAACAGGAAGGGAGAGGGAGAGGGAGAGAGAGATAGAAACATCAATGATGAGAGAGAATCATTGATCGGCTGCCTCCTGCACATCCCATATTGGGGATTGAACCCGAAACTCGAGCATGTGCCCTTGAACAGGAATTGAACTGTGACCTCCTGATTCATAGGTTGGCACTCAGCCACTGAGCCACGCCAGCTGGACTGCATGAGATTTTATAAAACAAAAACTTGTTTACTAATCTAGCTTTTCTAAAATGTGCTATAAACACAATCTGTTTTATCTGAAAATTCTGTAAATACTACTGCATACTATTAAATAGTTTTCTGTGCTATCTATTCTGAAGATATAAATATATATATTTTTAACTATCCTAAAAATGCCTTTGTGTTGGTTACTAGCATTATCAATTGGACGAGGAAGGTAAAAGAAATGTGAAAAAAATACGAACAACTTTGGTAAAAAAAAAAAATCCTCTTTTCAGCTCTGCTATAATTAATTCTATGTCTTGAATCAGATTTATGAAAATTAAATATAATCTAGTAAACACACCAATGTGTTTTCATATCTTTGTGCCTACCAGCTATTTTGAAAGGCAAGAAAGCGTCCAGTTGTCAAAGTGTTTTTGTGTATTTGACTCTTCTTTCTGTGGGGTCACTTTCAGTGTCCGACACCGTTTCTTATGCTTTGGTGATAGGTAAGTACACTTGGTGAGTGTGTAATGCTCCCTGTAATATAATGTTACTGGTTTTAGTGACCGAGACATGAATGTTTAATCCATGAGATACAGAACAACATATCTGCGACAGTGACGGGGGAGGTGAGGAGGGGCCAGCTGTTTCCCGGTGGGAAGTCCGTCTCCGTGGCGTTCCTACCGCTCGTCCCTACGTTGCCTGTGCATGGGTCTCTCCATCTTCTTCCCCCAACTCCTCTCCTCTCTGGTCACTCATTTTCAGAAGCAGATGCCAGGATTGCTTCCCTCTCTGTTTGCAGTGCTGCAACCAGTTAGAGTATCTAGGACTCGACCAGATGTTAAGGTCGCTGGCCTCACTCTCCGTAGTGGCTACTTTCTCCACTAGCTGGACTGAAGGCAGGGCTGCTACTGATCACCATTAACCCTCTCTGCGTCAGTATTTAAAAAGTGGCCTTATATTTAACAATTTATTATGTGAAATATGTTAGTGGTATATAATTTCCATGAACGTTAGAAAAGTTATTGTTTTAGATAAAATAGGGTAAAGAAAATCAAGACTAGATAGAAAAAAAAATTGCTGACAGTAAAAATTGCCTAAGTTCCAAGGGAGAAAAGTTAATTACTTTCCCTGAAGGTTTTAAAAAAATGACATTTTAATTTTTCTGGGATGTTTTATGTCGAGTCAAGCCTAGGGGCAGGGAAATGAATGAAAATTTCTCAATCCATAATTTTATGAGATTGAAAACTAGAAGTGCCATTGTTGAGTTAAAGTTTGCTTCCAGGTTCATCTAACAATCAATTTCATAGGGCTTTCCTGAGAATTAAATGAAATGGACTCTCGTTACATGCCAGAAGAGAAACTTTCACATAGAACATGCTCAGTAAATGGTATCTTTTATTACATTACCCTGCTTTAAAAATGCATACTTACATAGAACTCAGAACATACACTTAATTTATAAACAATGGCTGGTGCTAGAAGTTTTTTAATGCTTTTCCTTAGGCTGACGGACTGCAGTCCTGTACAATTAGAAATGTCCAGCAAAATGTTTGGCCAAGAAAAGACCTAGATTATAAAGCTGGTAGCTAATCTCTTTTTTGGGGTGAGGGTGGGGGGCTCCTTCTTTTCTATGTTCCCTCTTGGAAATTTCTAATTTTAGTTTCTGTGCTGATGACAACAGAGGATCCTTGTATAATCCAAGTCTGGAAGCAATTCATTGACAGGGAGAAGTTGAAAGGGATTTCATTTTGCTGTAGAAAATCATAAAAACCCTAAATTGAGGAAATCAACTTTCTGTACACTGACTAATTTTATGATGACTGATGTAAGGCACAGAATAAATGACTCATCAAAGGCCATGTAGCAAGTTCTGAAAACTCTGTGTGAAGAGTTCAGATCTCTGCTTCCCAACCTAAGTTAGACCTGCTGCCTAAGGGAATACAGAAAAGGTTCCAAACAGGTGACTAGCAGGTGCGAAGGTGGTAGAGCTGTCTACCCCAGAACAGAAGACGAGACCTACTTGAGGGGAAATTGACCTGAAGGTCTCCTTGGGCAAAGCAGAAAAGTGTAGATAAGTGTTAATTTGAGAAGCCACATACTCCTTTCTCCGGTGGGCACCTGAAATTAAAGGCGTGTTACTCAGTCCAGGCCTGGGTCAGGGAGAAGTAGCTGGTTCCTGCGTCAGTGCAGAGAGAGGAGGGCAGGTACCAGAAATCCCGGCCAGAAGGGGCCATCGCGTCACGTGGCCACTCACCGGAGATTCCCCGGACAGTTCCGAGGAATGCTTCTAACTTTCCGTCTATTTAACACTAGCATTCCATTCACTACTTGAAATGACCCTGTTTTAGATCATAAATTATATGAGCACTCTGTCAGTCAAACCAAATATAATAGTCAGCCTGGGCCATTAGCCCAGTGGGCTAGGTGAGACAATAGAAACCAAGTTGCATCATCAAAGCATGAGAAATGTGGCATGAGAACCAGGGAGAGCTCAGGCAGAAGCGAGTCTAACGACAGGTGATTCAGAGTATTTGCATTGCTAGAGGGCAGGCATTGCAGCAACATTTTGTGCAGTTGCACATCAGGTTATTTTGGTTTTGACTAAAACATCTGTGTGTGAATAAATAGGAAAATCAAAGGGGAAGGATCTAGAGCAGGGGTGGGCAAACTTTTTGACTCGAGGGCCACAATGGGTTCTTAAACTGGACCGGAGGGCCGGAACAAAAGCATGGATGGAGTGTTTGTGTGAACTAATATAAATTCAAAGTAAACATCATTACATAAAAGGGTACGGTCTTTTTTTTTTTTAGTTTTATTCATTTCAAACGGGCCGGATCCGGCCCGCGGGCCGTAGTTTGCCCACGGCTGATCTAGAGAATATTTGTGGGTCTATCCTTGTCAAAGATAAAGGAAGAGATATAGTCATCACCATGAAAGAAAATAATTCTGCCTCGCATTATATCTATCTTTATCTATCATCTCTATCTATCTATCATCTATCTATCTATCATCTATCAATCTATCTGATCTATCATCTATATACATCTATCTATATCATCTATAGCTATCATCTTTCATCTATATACATCTATCTATATCATCTATAGCTATCATCTTTTTATCTATATATCATCTATCTATCTCTATATATAAATTGCCACCAAGTACTATGTTGGGTATTCAAGTACTAGAATAGAAATCACGGTTCTATATTGAGTGATGTATATCTCAAAATAGAGTACTTCAAATAAGTGCTATCTGTACAATAGAAGTTAACAACACTGGATCAGAGAAGTGGGTAAAAGAACTGTGTCTCTCTGAGTTTAAATGTCTGATGTAAGGCACAGAGTAAATGGTGCAATAAAACACCCACAGCAAATACTAAATATCGGATGTTAATGTTAAAATGCTTTTGACAAAGGTTCATTGTTGAATTGCATCAAACAACTCAACAGCTTTGCACAAACTTTTTTTTTTATTTCTGTTTTTTACTTAAGTACATTATGGTATAGAAAACATTAAGAAACAGTTTTGGTGCACAAGGGGGTGTGAAGACTATAAAAGTAAAATATATGAAGTAATAGGGCTTACTTCACTTAGCCCGTAGCGTTATAATTCATAAGCAAGGCTATGTCTTTTCCAATTGATAAATTATTCATGTGAAAGATATATGGGAATATACTTCTTTTAAAAGCTATGTTATTCAAGCGCTTGGAAGAAATGATCAAACTTGTATGTTATATGCTCTTAAGTATTTTATTTTTCTTGGGCTTAAAACAGTCACTGGATTGTTTATGTGTATTTGTTTGGCTTATCTTGACAAACATATGAACTTGTTGCATTCCATGGAATCATACACAAATTGTCCCATCTTTAAAGTAGCTTGCGTTCACGGTTAGAGATAGATAACAATTAAAAAAGGTGTTTGTGTTGCATTAAGTTGGGCTGCATGCAGCATGCAGGACACTCATGCCCGGGGGTTTGGAAGGTGAGCAGCTGGGTTTTTATGTTCAGCACACATCAGCACACCCCGGCAAACCCTCATTGGCCTCATCTACCAGCATAGCATAACTTACAGCTTTAAAGTATAGCTTTGCCCGTCTGCAAAACTCAAATAATAAAAGACAGATACGGACTACATATTCAGAAATAGCTCCGATGGCCACTGAGTGGCTAAGGCTATTCACGGTGAACAAATGGTAAAAGGAGAACTTCATTTATGTTGCTGGAATGTTTCCAGCTCTAAGCAATGTAAGAGGAGCACAAACTTTTTCATTAGGAATTGTTCTTTTAAAGCGAGATTTAATGGGGAAAGGGGGAAATTAAGGGTATATAGATAACTGTTGAAATAAATTAATGAAGCAATTTTCTGAAATTCAAGATTACAACATTCTATTTCCACTTTGCTTGAGGTATCACTTCTGATGCAGAATTAACTTTCAGTTTAAAACTGTTCAGAATATATATTTAATGCAAATGGCTATTAATGAATAAAAATAGTTATCTTTTTGTCCAGAAAAAATGTATGCCTTCTCTTATATTTAATAGGTGTCCTAAAATTTTAAATGAAACTTTAAATATATATTCACTTCCCTCCAGCTTCCTAAGGAAATTAATGTTATTCCTCACTAAGTACTTTATTGAGCCAGAATCTCATGTGGGTACCTGAAGTAGGGGAGTTATAACTAAAATTTAAATATCACTTTATTTTTATTATTTTTAAGGGACATTTTACATACATTTATTTGACAGGACAATATTCCTTCATGAAAATATAAACAATTATTTGAAATTTGTTGCTATATTTTCCAAAAGTTGTTTCATAATCTCTTGTATTTTTATGTAAAGGAATGAATTGGCACCTTTTGCTTTAGTGATGCTGAGTCTGCTGTGCACCCGCTCGCTCTAGCCCATGATTCTCCATGGCGGTGTTAGTGCCCCCGCAAGTGAAATGGGTGGTTGGGAAGGGAGCAAAACCCTCACCACATTGTGTATAAAGCACAGATGTATGGGAAATATAGATAGATAGATTTGCCTGGCAGTGGTGGTTCAATGGCTGAGCATCAACCTATGAACGAGGAGGTCCCGGTTCGATTCCCGGTCAGGGCACAAGTCCAGGTTGCAGGCTCGCTCCCCAGTGTGGGGCGTGCAGGAGGCAGCTGATCAATAATTCTCGCTCATCATTGATGTTTCTATTTCTCTCCCTCTCCCTTCCTCTCTGAAATCAATAAAAATATATTTAAAAAAATTTAAAAAATGGCAGAGTCCTATTAGGAACCCTCATTTATTTACTGCACTTTAACTATCTTCTAAATGACGTGTAATGTCAAATATGTTTGACATTCTTGTTTCTATTTCCCGTCATTTAGGTGGGAAATCTAAGAAGTTTTCCCCTCACCTCTGATGTTTCCTTCAAAGTGAAATTAGTCCATTAGTTTTTTGTTTTTGTTTTTCAGTTCTTTCTTACAGGGAGGAGACACTAGTCTAAGTTTATAAGAAAAACAAAAAAACAAACCACCTGTCCATGTTGATCCTGGCCCCTGCCTGGTGGGACCAAGCCAGATTTTCCAGAAGTTATAACGTGTCTGTGCCGAGGGAGAGCGATACCGCCCGCCAGTAACTGTGTGGGGCGGGGCCTGAATCACGAGTTTAGTGTAAAGAAGCTCACGGTGCTACATGAACAAGGGAAACCGCCAACCTAGGGGAGGAACTGGTTGGATTTCATAGGCTGACTTAGTCATTCTTACTATCATTCCATTGGGAAGCAAAGTGGAGTGAAGAGGGGAGGGTGTGTGTGTGTGTGTGTGTGTGTGTGTATACAATGTTATATATCATACTAGAGGCCCAGCTCACAAAATCGTGTGCGAGTAGCTCGCTTCCACTTGCCTCAGCTGGCCGAACCACCCATCGCTGCTCATAGCTCACACTCCACCCTCTGCTGCTCATAGCTCTCCGGGCTCATAGCTCTCCACCACTAGTAGACCCCACCCCACCCGTCCTGAGAGCCACTGCTCATGGGCCTGGGGGGGAGGGACCAAGAGGTGCTCAATGCACCTCCTGGTGACCGGTCTTTGGTCGTTACGGCGTTACGACCACTGGGTTTTTATTATATAGATGGCAACAACAAAAAACAAGCAAAGAAGAGAAATGACAGGGTGATATTTAATTTCAGACAAAAATACTATAAACTATTGACACAATAAGTCATAAGCCTTATCCAAGTTACACAATGGATCATGTTCATATAAAAATTAAATTAGTTTTGAATCAGGGGGTTATAAATAGAAACATATTAAACATCATATACATAAGGTGCAAAAACCCTGGGAAAAAAGTGATTTCAGAGGAAAAATTCATCAAAAGAATCAGACAAGTGTAACATACTACCTTATTTATTTTCCCCCTTTAGGCATATGCTTCCAATATTAAATAATGTTGAGACTCATAACAGTCAGGCAAATGGTACACAATTGTTTTTTTCTTCCATGTTCTCACAGTTGAGTAGGAAATAAATCACAAAAGTTACAAAGAATCAGGAAAGTTTGGATCCAGATATTCCCTCTCTCTGACTCTCCCATGCAGATCTGAGAAATAAAACATCTCTGGAGATATGTTTCCCCCACCAGTGTTCAGCTATTGCATGATTAAGTGTTGATACAAAAGCAATAATTAGGGATTTTCTATTGTAACACAAAGATGCTGATTACATTTGCAACTTCATTTAGCAAAGGTAACTTTGAACAAAGACTTGTTCATTCTATAAACAATAAATGAATCTGATGGCAAATCAAATTGCAGAGGTAGCAGTACTGTTTCTTAAGAATGGTCTCTATTCTTAGTAAGTTATCATCAAATTACTGCTGTTTGAGAATGGGTCATAGTTGGGCATATGGGAAAAATATCTTTAAATCCCATGGTTACTGCAATGGTGCTATATTTACCTCTCGGGGCCATCAACCTTAATTTTTTTCTAATTCATTACTCGAAACTTTAGAATCAATAATACTTATGTTTGATACTAAAAAATAACTGTTACGTGATTGATCATTCCTTCAGTGACAGGCATTTCTTTAAAATACAAACAAGAAAGTAGCCCTCGCTATTGACTGCTTGTGTCCACAGTGTACCCTGCCGTCCACCAGGGCTGCTATGTGCAGCTCAGCTCTGTGCCTCTGGACCCTCATCAATCAGCTGAATGTCTCCTTCCCCTGACCTTCAACGTCAGCTGGACGTTAGGATTGACAATATATGGGGCCACGTTATTTACTGGAGAAAGGGTTAATGTTTTTCAAAGTATTAATGTCTTACTTTGCATCACGTGCAAATTTAAAAAATGGAATGTACAACGAACTGCGACCTCTAAAGCTGTACAACTTCTGGAAGAAAACACAGAGAAAAACAATTGTGATCTCGGTCAGGCAAGGATTTCTAAGATACGGCACCGAAAACATACCCATTAAATGTGATAGATTGTACTTTATCAAGATAAAGAACTTCTGTTCTTCAAAAGGCTCCAATAAAGAGCGAGAACAGTAAAATCACAGGTTAGGAAAATGTTTTAAAATTAAATTTCTGATAACAGATTTCTATCCAGAATGCATAAAGAATTCTCCAGATTCAATACATGATACTAGTAAACAAACCAATTATAAATGATCAGATGGTTTTCTGTTAGGATTTCTATTTGAATACTAATTTCTATTAGTATTTAATTCTATTTGAAGATGTAAAATGAAGGTTACCTATAATGTAGTGTTTTCTTAGCCAAAATAAGCATCTCTTGTCTCTTACAGTGAGTATCAATTTTTGTTTAAAGAGCTCTGCTCCTCCTGAAGATTGCATGGGGGTGTGGGTGGCATGGAGGTATATGTGGGCATGGGGTGTGGGTGTCATGGGGGTGTGGGTATTATGGAGTGTGAGTGGCATGGAGGTGTATGTGGGCATGGGGTGTGGGTGTCATGGGGGTGTGGGTAGTATGGGGTGTGAGTGGCATGGGGTGTGGGTTGCATGGGGTGTGGGTGGCATGGGGTGTGGGTGGCATGGGGTGTGTGTGGGCATGGGGTGTGGGTGGCATGGTGGTGTGGGTGGCATGGGGTATGGGTGGACATGGGGTGTGGGTTGCATGGGGTGTGGGTGGCATGGGGTGTGGGTGGCATGGGGTGTGGGTGGCATGGGGGAGCTTGGAGGTTGGCAGTGATGATGCCCAGCAGGAGTTAGGGTGGGTGAGCACATGGTGTGAGGGTGCACAGTGCTCTCAGCAGCACTTGGTTGTGGGTTGTGGTGACGGGCAGTGTCTCCCTGCCTCAGGTGAGCGGCATGTTGGGAGGGACTGTCCTTGATGCTGATTGAATGCGCCTGTGGAGGGTGGTGTGTGTTTGTGTGTGAGTTTGTTTTTGTGCTCCTGCCACACAGATCCATAAACGTGATGCTGGATTGGGGCCGGGTGGGGGGAGGAATATTAGAGTCAATTGCTATGATTGTGAAGAAATAACCCAATGATTTATTTTTCTATTCCCCAAATAATCATCTTCATTTCTCTTCTGTTACCTCTGGTCTTGGGATAATTCCTTCACTCCACTAGGAAGACTCACTGTGGAGCTCCTATCACTCACCTCAAACAATTGGTGTGAGAATTAAATGGAATAATGTAGCCCGGTGGGCGTGGCTCAGGGCTTGAGCATTGACCGATGAACCAGGAGGTCACAGTTTGATTCCTGGTCAGGGCACATGCCCTGGTTGCGGGCACAGTCCCCAGTGCGGGGCGTGCAGGAGGCAGCCGATCCATGATTCTCTCTCATCACTGTTATTTATATCTCTCTCTCCCTCTCCCTTCCTCTCTGAAATAAAAAATCATAATAAATTTAAAAAATGTAATGTGCATGGGACTTAACCCATAAATCCTGAAAACATATTTTTGTTATTGTAGATGTAGTTCTTGTGGCCATCACATTACATGCTAAATATAGGCACAGGGAAAATATTTGTTTCACATACTGCCCTTCAGTAACTGGAGAGCAAGGTCTTAGAACATACCTGAAAATGGACAATCCCAATCGCTAAGATGCTGAAACCTAAATGATCTAACTCTGGCAAACAACATAACATTAAGATGTGTTTAAACACATTCACTTTTTTGTAAAGAACACTTAACCAGGAAGTTGTGTACTGATGTAGTATGGACATACACCTTAAATTTTGTTTGTTTGTTTGAACAAAGGTAAGAAAGCAATCTTTGATAATGAGAGTTTTTATTCAGTAGTCATTCTTTTTCTTGTTAAAAATAACTTCCATTTTGGGAAGGTTCAGCTTTTGGTTTCATTCTTTTCAGTCAGTGTCTGAAGTTTTCATTTTTAAAAGGATATCGATTCTAAGGAAATATATTTTTCTTTCAGGCACTCCAAATGTTTGCTCTTGGTGTATGATTCATATTAATTTTTACTGGAGGCAGATGCAATAACCAAAGAAGGCGTTAGAAGAAGTCAGCTCAATCTCTATTTTTAGTTTGAACTGCAGCTGTAATGGGGAAAAAAGAAACATAGGAAGAAATGTAACTTGGAAACATTAATGATTAAGCTTCTGAATCTATTTTTTATGCAAAGTACTTTTAGTTAATTGAGCTGATCTTTTCTGTCAACATCCGTGCATATAGGAGGTAGGAGAGAACCTAAATTAACTCATCCAAAAATCATCGCTTTTACTAGTTTTATTTCTACTTATGTGAAAGGCTGGTAAAAGCAAATGATTATACTAAATAGTGTATGTAAAAAGCCTACCAACAACTGTTCTATATCCCTGAACTTTTTTTAACAGGGTAATTGAAGTATAATTTACATTAAATTTAAAAGTCACCAACTTTAAATTTACAATGACTTTCAGGAGATTCATAAGGTTGAACAACTGTAATCATAACTCTGTTTTCGTACAATTGAATCGTTCCTCCAAAGTGTCCTGCCAACCCTTCACTTTAATCTCCAATCCCACCACCAGCTCCAGGGAGACATTGATCTGCTATTGATTTTTAATTGAGCCCCTTTATCAGGTAGGAAGAGTTTGCTTTGATTTCTCCGTGCTGAGAGCTTTCATCGTGAATGGATGCTGGGCGTTGTAAAATGCCTTTTCTCTATCTGTCAAGATTATCATATGGTTTCTGTCTTTATCCTTGACTGTGATGTATTATATTCATTTATTTTTGAGTATTAATCCAAATCGAGTTTCTGGGGTACATCTCACTCACTCTGTATGCGTTTGGCTTTTCTTGTCTAGTATTTTGTTTACAGTGTTTGCCTCTACGTTTATGAGAAAACTTCCTCGGTTTTATTCTGCTGGGATAGTATTTATGAGGCTTTGGCATTGGGCGACGATGCCTCAATAAAGGGAGGTGGGATGTTTTCTCCCACTCTCTATTTTCTGGTTGAAAATCATGGCTATGAATTGTATCACTTCTTTTTTAAGTATTTGATAGGTTTTACCAGTGAAGTCTTAGGTGCCAAGACTTGACTTTGTAGTAAGAGTTTGAACTAGTCACTTACTAGTAATTCTGGTTGATGCTAGATGTTTGTCTATGTTTTTATTTTATCTCGGGTCAGTTTGGGGATTTTCTGTGTATCTTCCTAAGAGTTCGCCTAGTCCAGTGGTTGGCAAACAACGGCTCGTGAGCCACATGCGGCTCTTTGGCTCCTTAAGTGTGGCTCTTCCACAAAATACCACGTGCGGGCGCGCACGTACAGTGCGATTGAAACTTCGTGGCCCATGCGCAGAAGTCGATTTTCGGCCTGGGCGAGTCTATTTTGAAGAAGTGGCATTAGAAGAAGTGGGGGTACATTCACTGAGGTCGACCCCTCAGATTGAGGACGTTTTTAGCAAAGGCCAGCTTAGGAGGACCCTAATTAAGTTAATAACAATGTACCTACCTATATATTTTAGGTTTAAAAAATTTGGCTCTCAAAAGAAATTTCAATCATTGTACTGTTGATATTTGGCTCTGTTGACTAATGAGTTTGCAGACCACTGGCCTAGTTCATATAGGTTATTATATGTGTTGGCCTAAAGCTGTTCATGATTTTCCCTATGGTTCTTTTCATTTGCATACAATCAGCAGTGACATCTCTGTTTTCTGATTTTGGTAATTTACTTTTTCAATTTTCCTTGTTCTTCGAATAAATGTTCATCAATTTGTAGAAATAACAACTTTTTAATTTTCTTTCATTGGTTTTCTATCTGATCTATATTTTTCCCACTTTGTATTTTTTTGTATTTTCTTAACTACTATTTTTATAACTTCTTAACTTTAGCACAGATTACTGATTCTTGTCTTTTCTTTCTGAGTGTAAGCGTTAAGCTATGAAGTTTTTCTGTAAATCTTGCCTGAGCTGTTTTTATCCCTGTGTTTAGTTGCAGTTTAATTTTTCTCAGCTTCTTATATCATTTCTCTTATGGTTTCTTTTTTGGCACCAGATATTTAGAAGTATGCTGCTTCATTTTTACAATTTTGATTTCCATATTTGTTTGTTGTTGATTTGTAACCTAATTCCATTGTGTTCAGAGAACATACTTTGTTTCATTTTAACATTTTAAAAATGTATTGAAAGTTGTGAAGACTTATCGTATGGTCTATTTCAGAGAAGGCTTTAGGTGCACTTGCAAAGAATGTGTATCCTCTGACTGTTATTTGGAATTTATAATATAGGTCCATTCAGTCAGCTTAGTGAATAACACTGTTTAAGTTTCCTTTATTCTACTGGTTTTCTAAATTAAAATTCTGTCATATCCATCTCATCATTTGGGAGTGCTGGTTTTTTATTGTCAGTAAGAAATGTCTCTCTTTGTATGTCGGAATATTTCTGTCTTAAGGTCTGTATTGTCTGATATTAATACATCCACCCTGTTCTTTATTTTTTCCTTTCGGGAAATTGAAAAGGATTCTACTTTATTTCTAAATTAAACGTATGGGGGGTGGTTGGTTAATACAGGTGTCAGGTGTACATTGCAGAACACATCACCTGCCCGCTGCACTGCGCACACTCCACCCAAGCCGTCTCCTGCCCCAGTTCCTGTTCGTCCTGATGGGTGGCTGTGTGTGTCCTCTCTTCCCTCTGCTTGGACTCAACCTACTTTTACACTGAAATTAGGTTGCTTTTCTGGTTTACAGTCGAGAGTTACATCTTGACCTTTTTATGTAGTCTGACAATCTCTGTCTTATTGGGAGTATTTAGAGCATTTACATCCAAGATATATGATAATTTTTACAATAAAGTTTGCCTTTTTTACTACTTTTCTACACGACTCATATCCTTTTTATTCCCATTTCTTTTATTCCCTTTACTGCTTTGTTTTGTGCTAAGCAAATATTTTTAGTATGCCATTTAGTTTCCTCTGTTGAGCTTTTAACTATATCTTTGAGCAGTTCATCCAGGAATTGCAATGTGTGTCTTTGATTTAGTTATAGTTTATTTCAGGTTAATATTCTCTCAATTCTGGTAGCTCTATTTTGTCCTTATTTCTTTATACTGTTGCTTCATATATATTGCATCTAAACAATGTTAAAAGCCCAATATGATTGTGCTATATAATTTTTACTTTAAACAATTGTGTTGTTGAAGCAAATTAAGAAATGAAAGCACGCATATACTTTTGGGTTCTCTTTGGCATGCTTAATAAATTATGATTCAAAATTGGTCATTTCAGATACTATATTACAGCAGCTTTGGATTCTGTTTTATTATTCTGAGGGTTTCCTTGACTTAAACTACAAAATTATCTCTTTCATAATATTCTGTCACTAATATCTCTGTTCGGTTTTTATAAAATTTTTACTTTTAGTCCTAGTTTTCATAAGTTGATGCCTGTGTCTGTATGTTTAGTGGTAAGCCACTGGTTTGAGAAAATTTAAATAAGACATCTCGATTCTTAGCTTGGGATAGTATAACAAGTGACATGGATGGGGTGTCTCAAACATAGAAACGTATTTCTCACCTTCTGCAGACTGGGAACCTCCTTGCTGTACCCTCACAAGGTAGAGTTTCTTGGCCTCTTTCATCCTCCTGTGATGATGCTAATCCTATGATTCTGGCTCCGCCTCATGGCCTCATGTCACCCTCGTTACCTCTGAAGGTCCCATCTTCAAATACCATCACATGGGGATTAGGGCTTCAACATGAGCTTTGGAAGGACACACTCCGTCCATAGTTCCCAGGCTTCCATCCTCTGTCAGCTCATCTGTATGAACAGGGAGAAATTTATTCAACTTTGCAGCCAGTTCTCAAGTCTCCACTGGCTCTCTTTTTCTTAACCGGGATATCTCAGTGCTGCGTCTATATGTATAATGTAAGTCAGTTGGGGACATGTAGGACGTTTATTTAGAACTCCCATGGTGCTCCCATTTCTAGCATCTCTACATGACGTTTGTCGTTGTTTTGCTGTTTGTCTTGACGTGGGGCACACACTGTGTGTTCTGAGTGGATTTTTCCTATTGAGCCACCAGAGCCTAGGTCACCAGCACCTCTTCTCAGATCACTGCCTCCACCTCCCAGGAGGCTGCTGGTTCATAACCCGCCATGGGCTGGGGATCTGCAGATCCCAGTGAGGACTGTGAGCGAGGAGAATGGGGATGATGGGCCCAAGAAATAAGAACACAGAATTCATTCCTGCCTCATGCTGTCACCATTTTTCAAGAGAGAATACTTGAAATACTCTTTGTATTTTGGGGAGGCAATCTTTGCTTAAATTCCATGGAAATGGCTATTTTTGACCAGAGCTAAAGTTCATGACGGCATAAACTGTTCAATAGTGGTCACACACTATTGTCAAGTTAGCAATGAACCAAAGGCTTGAATCATAAGGGAAGTCACACTTAGCAATACTAGAGGTGACCTGAAGGGAACCTAGAGTTTGGGTTTTCTGAGAGCTGTTACTCTCCTGAGCAACAACAGCAGGAGTCATTGTGCGGGTCAGTTTAAATGGTTAGTTATTGGAAGTGACATGAAAATCACCAATAGGTTCACCAGTGAGACAGCTACAGGAAGTGTGTGTCAACAAAAATAACTGTAAATTGAATTACAAAAAAGACTAGACTTTATTATCTAACTAACATAAAAACGAATGTAAATTATTGTAATGTAAGAAAGTAAATTCTTACGCCACCATTTATAAGTATAAGGAATTAATTTTAATGATAAAATTTAAAAAACATTTTTGTGAGTTTCAAGTAAAAATACAAAAATTTTAAAAACTATGCAATTTTAGAGTAGGTGTGGCCTAAGGAAATGAATTTAAAAATGATTTTGAAGCAAAAAACCCCCAACAAAATTAAGGCATTTTTGGTGTTGGTCTCAGCTTGCTCGGAATTAATGCAGCGCTGGGGGAAAAGGGATAGAGAGGGACCAGTGTCTGATGGTTGAGGGAGACGTGGAAGCAGATCAGAGAAAGCCGGTTCTCAGATAAATAATTTACAAGTAAGCTAACTGAAAATATTCAATTTGTCTAATGATCAAAACTTGTCGAAAATGAACAGGCTAAGTCAGCTTTTTTAAAAATCCTATTGAGCATGGCTCCCTGGAGTGGTTTGAATCCTTAAAGCACCACACCGAGTTTTGTGAAACTGTAAGAAAGTTGTAAGCCGATTTTTTATTAAGACCGATGTACAGTTGTTTTGTTGATCACAATTTGAAGTTAAATCAGACCAAACATCATGTGAACACACGCTTCTCAAAGGAGAGAAGTCACGCTTCCTCAGATGCTGGTTTGGGCAAGGCAGGAGGACAGTAAGATGAATTTAAGTTGCTGGCTCTCACTTACTCAGTTAAGTGGGATCCATGTTTGCAAGTGAAGTCAGAATTAGCCTAATTACCCCAAAGCATTTTTAAATGGTGTGGTGGTGGCTAGACTGGGGCAAGGGAGACCTGGAATAAGCCACAGCTCTGATCACTGGGAGCCCTATTTCCCAGCCATTTATTTAATTTCATTACATCTTAGTTCCCTCATCTATAAACTGTGAATAAGAGTACTTACTTTCAGGGATTTTTGTAGCCATTATTGAAATAATGCACTTCATTCACAAGCTATATTTTAGGGGTTAGTAACTGGTTCACTTCTTCCCCTTCCCACTAAGAATCCAGCACTATGAAAAGGTAGCCCAATATTTAGCGAGATGACATATTCGTTATTAGAAATGCCCAAGGAAGACAAACAAAGGTGATCGACAGGCTGCAAAGGGTGGGTGTACTCACTGAAAATCCACTTGCACGGAACCGCTCAGACCTGGGAGGGAGGTAACGTGATTGACGTTGTGTAAGCAGCTACATGATCCCTATGCAGGCAGGGGCATCTCCAACAGGCTGCTGGCTACGTCAGCTGGGCGGGTGCACAAAGCCTTTAATTAAAGATTTATTTTACCGACTGACCGATTGGGGTCCTTCCTTGGCTCCTGGGTAGTTTAGGGCAGCATCAAAACTACATCAGATCTCTTTAATGTTAAATTGTGTGAGGTGATTGAACTGGACAGAAAATGATTGTAAAGACGTTATTCACACCCAAGGTTTGTTAAAAAAGGATCTATTTGTAGAGTTTAGGAAGGTGCTTGGCACGGAACCAATTCACATTCAATACACTTTAGTTCTCTGTGGTTACTTCAAAGATTCCTATTATCATTCCTCTCCCATGGAAGTGTGGGCTGATAGGAAAGAGCTGAGGTGATGGTGACACAGCCAATTCCAATGTCCAATTAATGTGACATAAGCTTTTGCTTCCCTGGCCTCAGTTCTCTCTCTCTCTCCCTCTCCCTTCCTCTCTGAAATCAATAAAAAGATGTATTGAATAGACTTACTGCCCCGCACGAACATGCAGATGCATGTACACATAGACACACAGAGGGAGAAAGTGCTACATGTGGCCTCCCTTTCCAGTGGAAAAAGGTTTGCTCATATGGGAGCAACATAACAGTTATCTATACAATGAAGAAGAGTAGAGGGTTGTTGATTATGCTGTTAATCCGATAAATACAGAAATTCAAACCCGATAACCTAATCATTTAAGAAAATAAAATGCCCCGGACAGAGGACTGAACTACCTCCTTTACACCTGGCGGTGAGAACGGGCCGCGCGTGCCTGTCTCACCGGAGTGAGGCCACCATCTCCCCACGCGGTTGATGACTCATCAGCACGGACCAGCATGCAAACTCAGTAATGGGCTTCCACTGGGACATACATGCTATGGCCCTAACGGTCTCTGAAATCTGTTGATGAATAAACAGACATGCTTATGTGTTAGAACTGACAGATACACATCATTTCCTGCAGCCACTTCAAGCGCCATCCATCAGCCTGGCAGAACGTATTTGGGCTTCGTGTGAAATATGAAAACTATGATTTAAATAAAATTATCTCTTTGCCACTTATTCTTTCATATAACGGATATTGAACTACAAATCATGCTTATTTAAACCATAAGTAGTTTTAATTAACTTGGGTTCATGATTCTTTTTAAAGAAAATTCTTCTTAATAAAAGGATGAAGAGATACATATCAATATTTGATTCATTTTTTGACTTTTAATTTCTTTATTGATTAAGGTATTACATATATGTCCTTAGCCCCTCATTAGCCCCCCGCCTCCATGCCCTCACCCCCCTGTTCTCTGTGTCCATTGGTTAGGCTTATATGCATGCATACAAGTCCTTTGGTTGATCTCTTACCCCCACCCTCCCATACCTTCCCTTTGAGGTTTGACGTTCTGATCAATGATTCTCTGTCTCTGGATCTGTTTTTGTTCATCAGTTTATGTTGTTCATTATATTCCATAAATGAGTGAGATCATGTGCTATTTATCTTTTTATGACTGGCCTATTTCACTTATCATAGTGCTCTCCAGTTCCATCCATGCTGTTGCAAATGGTAAGAACTCCTTTTTTACCGCAGCGTAGTATTCCATTGTGTAGATATACCACAGTTTTTTAATACACTCATATGCTGATGGGCACTTAGAAAAAATATTTGATTCATTATCTTGTTTTACTGGAGTTTATTTTTTATTAAATGCTATTTGCTTGTCCATTAGGGTAATCTTTCTTTATTAAGTGTTTCACTGTTTATTTTTTATTATTTCTCCAACAATTATATCACCTACATAACACCTGTTCCCCAAAACAAGTCATTATCAATTCAGTCAGATGAGAAAGAAATTGCAGTAGAAGTGCTGGGATGTTGGAGTAAGATGAATAAGGTTGGATTTCCGCCTTCCTCAGTTACTAGCTGCCCCCTGGTAAAATTACTTAACTTTTCCATCCTGTTTTCTCATCTTGAAAGTGAGGATGATAACACATCTCCCTCAGAGGGTTGTAAGAATGATGGAATGCAGTGCCCACAAAGAACTGGCACTGTTTGTAAACAGTAAGCGTAAAATAAACAACTGCTGCTGTCATCACTCTAAAGTCCGTGTCGTTATCACATCTGAATACATGACATCTCATACCAACTGTGAGTCCAAGCGTAGCCAGAGCACTGCCTTCCTTCCTGGCTTTTATTCACAAGTAGGACACCTTGTTTTCTTTCACAACACATTAATATTTCACATTAATATCTCTACAAATAAGTTTGGATAACAAATGAAAATGGCTATGCGACATATGAAATGGAATGGACAGATTTACCTGTTCCAGTTTTTGTAGTATTAAGTATTGGTTGCCTCCAATACACTGTGTCCAAAATATATCTTATAAAGATTTATAAACCTTTGGAATATTGAATACCTCTCCCAACTAAAGCTGTGATGCATTAGAGAGCATGAGTAATAAGCATAAAGATTGAGTTGCGTTGCAAAATGAAAGGGTTTAGCATTATTAGAAAAGTAGTTTGTGAAGTTTTTGTCACACTTAAGCTGTTAGCTTTCTCCATTCCTGTGGAGAATTGTCATTAAGGACTTAGTATTCTCTATTATTAACAAAAAAAAAATTGGCTGTTGTGGCAGAAATGAGTTGTTCATGAAAAGTATCCATTTCCATATACAGAAATACATTTTAAAATAGATAGATACATTCATATAAATCTGTCTTACATATCTGTTGTCTTAGCAAGGAGATATGTTTATTGAACAAATTCTTCATTGAGTTTCTGTTTAAATCTAAGATCCTATAATCCTATATAATAAAACCCTAATATGCAAATTGACTGAACAGCAGAACAACCAGTCACTATGACATGCACTGACCACCAGGGGGCAGACGGTCAACATAGGAGCTGCCCCCTGGTGGTCAGTGCGCTCCCACAGGGGGAGTGCTGCTCAGAGGTGGCGGCAGAAGCCTCTCCCACCTGTGCTGCAGGTGGGTGATAAAGAGCGAGGGGTCCTGGACTGCAAGAGAGATGTCTGATGGCAGGTGGACAACCCCCGAGGGGTCCCGGACTGCTGGAGGGCACAGGCCTGGCTGAGGGACCCCCGCCCCCCTGCATGAATTTCATGCACCGAGCCTCTAGTGCAATATAAAAAGGGAGCTGATAGCTCAGTTGATGTCTCTTTCTTTTCAGATTTAACCCATTGGAATAATAATTATCAAAGTATGTATATATTTTTGACATCCTGTATATGATTAATTCCAAACATTCTGTGTGAGAAACTCTTAAAACTCTAAGTGAAGGTGCATTTCTCCAGAAAGCACGTCATTGCTCAGGAGCTAGAAGACTGGCAGGTCGTCTTATTGAATCAGACGGGTTCTGACTTTGAGGGGGTTCTTTCTCTGGCTCCTGCTTCCTCCTAAGCACGGCTGTGAAGGGTCCTCCAGGTAGCTGGTCACCTGGTGGGACTGAATCTGTAGAAACATTGGTTTCTTTGGGTTCTAGTCGGTTTGGCTCAGTGGATAGAGCGTCGGCCTGTGGACTAAAGGGTCCCGGGTTCAATTCTGGTCAGGGCACAAGCCCGGATTGCAGGCTTCTCCCCAGTAGGGGGCGTGCAGGAGGCAGTCTATCCATGATTCTCTCTCATCATTGATGTTTCTATCTCTCTCTCTCTCTCCCTTCCTCTCTAAAATCAATTAATATATATTATTACACACACACACACACACAACAACAACAACAACACCACATTGGTTTCAGGACGCCTCTTCGTGCTTTTTCACATAGAACTCCAAGTTCTGCTCTCCCCCCAGCAAACACTGAGCCTTTCCCAGGGGCCTCTGTCCCCAGCACAGTGTGTGGATGGTCCTAAGGGGACACTTCACAGGCAAGTGTTAACCGTACGCTCCCCTCCTCTGAGGATCAGTCCATTCCGCTTATTGCTGTAGCGGACACCTTCCCGCAGTTTTGTTTGTTTGCTCGCTTGGTGGGTTGGTTTTGTATTTTATTGAGACTGTTGTTCTCTCTGGGAGGGTTGCCCTGACACCAGGTTGTCTTTTATTGCCAGAGACGATTTGGCTTTAAATCTCGCGTTTTACATTGGCCACCAAGCCTCCAGTCCACCTTTTTCTAGAGAAATAACTATCCTGGTGTGATGTAGCTTTGCTAAGACATTGGGCATTTAGTCTGAATGTCTTTATCCTTTTAAGTTTTATAGTTGAATTCTATAGAACACATATAGATACATTTTTATATTTGTGTTGTTAAATAATCTAACATCATGGTTTTGTCTGATATATGAAGCAGACGAATTTTATAGAAAAATAATACTATGTGCAATTTTAAATCAGTAGTTTTCATCTTATATTTATCAAGGCTTTAAAATTTGGGGGCCTACTTTTATCCATATCTTTTATATTTTCCTCCTATTTTCATTGATACAGTTTCTTCAAAGAATTTAGGGAAAGAGCTTCCAAACTTGCAGAGTTATTTCCACTCTGTTTCCCCCCGAAGTTAAAACTACCTCTTATTTCAGAGCAGGGCCGGGCTTGGGACTGTAATACAACCTTTAGCGCGGCTTCCTGTCTGCCCAGGGCCAGCTGCTCCGGAGGGAAAGGCAGAGCACTGAGCAGGGGCGGGTTGGCTGTGAAAGGAGGCACCTCTGCAGAGCCCAGGACATCAGACCCTGCATCCGGGCTAACCTGATACCCGGGAATGGTATGAGTCCCGGGTTCGGTTCCGGTCAAGGGCATGTATGTGCCTTGGTTGCGGGCACATCCCCAGTGGGGGGTGTGCAGGATACAGCTGATCGATGTTTCTCTCTCATGGATTTTTCTAATTCTCTATCCCTCTCTCTTCCTCTCTGTAAAAAAATCAAGAAAATATATTTTAAAAAAACAAAACAAAACTGTCCCCATTTATTTTTTGTTTCCCCTTTACCTCCTGCCTCTGAAGTCATTTCATAAACCACCATGTACCACCTGAGCCTCCAGGAAATCCAAAAATAGCCAAATAAATAAATAAAAAATGTAACTGTGCTGATCACTTAGATTTATATCCCAGAGCAACTTAAAACTAGTGGGGCCCTAGGAAGACGCCTGAGTCTGATTAAAGGAAGAAATGGGGCCAGTATTTGTTTTACCCGTAATAACAAATGTTGAGATTCCATTTTAACATTTTCTTCACTATAATTTATGTATTATTGCAAGTCCAGTATAAAAAGGGTTTTTCTTTTCATCTTTAAATTTTCTGACAACTTAATTATGGTAATATTAAGTGTTTGGAGGAAATAATCAACAAATTATAATTTCATTTACCTGTCAAATGGATTTGTTCCTTTATTGGGGATGTTTAATTATACCGACCAGGCCTTGAACACAGAATGTTGGCTTCACATTGGTGATGCCATTACAGTAGGAGTCCTCTGTGGTCTTCATGAAACTAGGGATAATTACTCACAACTTTGATGTTGTTGTGTGTTTTTTCATGAATTGCTTTTGCCCATTCTACTATTGCTTTCTGAGTTAACATGTAATTTACAGGCGTTCATCCTACAACCATTTTTCTGGAAATATAATCTAATTACTAATGCATTTTATTTCTCCAGTGACTGTTTAACTCACACACCTTCACTGAATCGATTTTTCACGTTGGCAACTGTTTTAGATCAATACGTGAGTCACCTCAGTTTCTTCTTGTGGTTAAATGGCTTTATCACTCGTATGGTTTTGGACGTATTGATGAGAAGATGTCCATGTAGGTAAATAAAATATAAATAACACACTGAAGGAGAGATTTAATCTTTTTGAAATAGTCAATGGGTTAAGCTCAATTCTCTGATAAGTATCCTGGATATTACTGTGGGGGTCAAATTTTCTTCAATTTTACATGAAATCCCTTACAATGTATATATTGTCAGACAAGAGGGCACTTGATTCTTTGTGGTATCTGAAAATATCCCTTAAATATCTGTATTTCTAGCAAGTTGACAAAAGCAGAGAGCAAACCTGAAAAAATAAACCCTTAAGTCAGATGCTATCTCGGGCTATTCTGATCACTCCTGTGACGATTTGGTTCAGATGGTGTAAGGTCCTCTCATCCAGACCAGATCTGCCCAGCGTGAATGTGGACGTGAGTCACCGGGGGGTTAAAGGCAAAGAGCAGTTTCTAATTTAGGTCTGAAGTGGGGCCTGAAAGTTGTATTTCTAACAAGTTCTCCAATGACCCCGGTGTTGCTGGCCTGTGGGCATGGCTGGCCTATGAGCATCCCAGGCCTGTGGGCATGGCTGGCCTATGAGCATCCCTGGCCTGTGGGCATGGCTGGCCTGTGGGGATCCCCAGCCTGTGGGCATGGCTGGCCTGTGGGGATCCCCAGCCTGTGGGCATGGCTGGCCTGTGGGGATCCCCAGCCTGTGGACATGGCTGGCCTGTGGGCATGGCTGACCTATGGGGATCCCCAGCCTGTGGGCATGGCTGGCCTGTGGGGATCCCCAGCCTGTGGGCATGGCTGGCCTGTGGGCATGGCTGGCCTGTGGGGATCCCCAGCCTGTGGACACGGCTGGCCTGTGGGGATCCCCGGCCTGTGGGCATGGCTGGCCTGTGGGCATGGCTGGCCTGTGGGGATCCCCAGCCTGTGGACACAGCTGGCCTGTGGGGATCCCCGGCCTGTGGACATGGCTGGCCTGTGGGGATCCCCAGCCTGTGGACACGGCTGGCCTGTGGGGATCCCCGGCCTGTGGACATGGCTGGCCTGTGGGGATCCCCAGCCTGTGGACACGGCTGGCCTGTGGGGATCCCCGGCCTGTGGGCATGGCTGGCCTGTGGGCATGGCTGGCCTGTGGGGATCCCCAGCCTGTGGACACGGCTGGCCTGTGGGGATCCCCGGCCTGTGGACATGGCTGGCCTGTGGGGATCCCCAGCCTGTGGACACGGCTGGCCTGTGGGGATCCCCGGCCTGTGGACATGGCTGGCCTGTGGGCATGGCTGGCCTGTGGGGATCCCCAGCCTGTGGACATGGCTGGCCTGTGGGGATCCCCGGCCTGTGGACATGGCTGGCCTGTGGGGATCCCCAGCCTGTGGACACGGCTGGCCTGTGGGGATCCCCGGCCTGTGGGGATCCCCGGCCTGTGGACATGGCTGGCCTGTGGACATGGCTGGCCTGTGGGCATCCCCAGCCTGTGGACATGGCTGGCCTGTGGGGATCCCCGGCCTGTGGACATGGCTGGCCTGTGGGGATCCCCGGCCTGTGGACATGGCTGGCCTGTGGGCATCCCCAGCCTGTGGACATGGCTGGCCTGTGGGCATGGCTGGCCTGTGGGGATCCCCGGCCTGTGGACATGGCTGGCCTGTGGGGATCCCCGGCCTGCGGGCATGGCTGGCCTATGGGGATCCCCGGCCTGTGGACATGGCTGGCCTGTGGCATTGCATCTCAGAACCACACGGGGCAGCTCGTGGAGGCCAAGGCTGCTCTAAAAATCCTTCCATGACCTGATGGGCAGCTAAGGGCTGAGGACCGGTGCTGGAGCAGGGCCATGATTTAAAACAGTTTACAGAGCTCTGAGACCTGATGACTAAACTGGTAAGAGTTCCTCTGCCTCGGGCTCTGGAGTCTGGGACTAAGAAGCCTGTAATGGCTGCCATGCGAGGAAGCGTACCTCTAAGCGCAAGTGCAGTCTGGAATGAAAACCCACGTTGGGCAAATAGTACATTTAATTGAGACAAACGGACCCTCAGGATCGAGTCGCTAATGCTCATTGTCCCTTCTCCGTCATTAGCAGGCGTCGTGGGCGGATCGGTATGAGGAGCACATGAGTCCTGGTGTGGTAATAACTGCACTAACTCTGAACATTTCTCGAAACCATTTGCATAATGTTCCTGTGCTGTGTTTAGTCATCTCCTCGGAGTGCACTTTCAGACGGTGGCTCCCTCAGTATAGAGCCCCCGTGTGGTTATGACCCAGTTAGTGTAAATGGATTCTCTCCCTGTGGACCCCGTTAGCAATTATGGTTTTCAGAGCCCATAGGGGAAAAGGTGTGTGTTGGTGGTAGAATCAAAGTCATTAAATACAAACACACAAAGACAAACAAAAAACAAAATGAAAAACCAACCCACGCACCTTTTGTGTTTTTTTATACAGGAAGTTTATCTATGTTTACAAATTCTATACTTGACAATGTGAATAGACAGATGCTTAATTCTGTCTTCCATATACATTCCTCTCCCTTTCTTTTCTTTTTTTTTAAAGAATAATTTTTATTGATTTTAGAGAGGAAGGGAGAGAGAGGATAGAAACATCATGATGAGAGAGATCATTGATTGTCT